>NC_067401.1:386617072-386917072 GCF_016432865.1 Antechinus flavipes
AGAGAATGACTTATAATGGATGAGTATTTTATACTGTCACGAATGGTCATATTTTGTGCTGAATCTTCAGCTGCATGGGGCTTCTTAAATTTTCTCCATTCCTTAAACTTTTCACCTAAGAGATTTTACATGACCCCAAGGCATATAAATGTTAGAATCCTAGTGATAACTCAATGGAGTTGATAGAAACAATGCTTAAGTTAACACCTTTGAGAGTTCACACATTAGCTCACACATTAGTTCACATGTTTGGGAGATTTCAGGGTTCAGTATGAGATATCCAAATTCACACCTCCCATAATTCCACTCTCAGAAGAGGAGTCAACCTTTGAGTTTACACCTCTAAAAGAGCATAAAAACAGCTGAGCTCAGTCAGGAGAGTTCAGTTGAAAAGATTGAGAGGGGAGCATCAGTTGGAGATCGAGAAGCCACGAGTCGGAGTTGAGCTAGAGGCAGAAGCTGGAAGAGCTAAAAGACAAGCTACAAGAGCTCTTGGAACCAAAGAGGGAGATAGGCTTCTAAGAAAGCTAACCAGGCCCAAGGAAAGAGATAAGACTTGGAAGGAGAAAATAAACGTTTGGATTTTACCAGCTGGCTGCATTTGGAGTGATTATTACAATGAACTAAAACTAAGGCTGCCTCCAGAAAACCTCCCCAAGAAACCTGCTTCCACAGAGAACCATCATATATATTTTAGAAAAGAGAATACCACATATAAGTATATAAAATATATATACAAACCAAATATTTATTGATAATATATCATCATTTTATGACCCTCACATTCAGTTATGTGAAGTTTTGAGCTACGCCACAGGACCAAGACAGGAAAGTGTTTAAACATGGTCTATTTTATCTATTTTCAAAATGACTTGCAATCATCCATGCTTTTAATTTTTTTTCCCTTGGTTATCTATACATCATAGCAGTACTGGAGTGTAAAGGGTTCTAAAGAGTATGAATTTAACTTCCAACTCTACCACAATCTGTGTGATGTTGGGAAAATATTTCACTTCTCAGAGATCTTAGGATTCTTCATCTGTAAACTGAGGGGGTTGGACCAGATGATCTCTAAATTTTCTTCCAGTTCTAACAGTCTATGATTCTATGAATGTCTGAATTTACTATATTCCATTTGAGTTCACACTTTTGTGTTGCTTTCCTTTTTCCCATCCTTATGGAGTATTTCCTTATATTTAGATTTAGTATAATACAATATTTATAAATGTGGTTTGCTGAGTGTGTATAGTTCAAGGGATAAAGAAGGGAAAAAGCACTTAAATATGTTTTAAATTATCCCATTTTAAAAGTAGTATTTCATTTGATCCTCACAATAACAAGTTATTATTATTTATGAGGATTCCCATTTTACAGATGAGGAAACTGAGGTAAACAGTGGTTAAGCATATAAGTAGCTAAGGCCATATTTAAGATCAGGTATTTCAGACTCCAGGCCCAAAGCTCTATCCTTGGCACTGTGTCACTTAGCTGTCTGGTCTAGTGGAAGAAGCACTAGTCTAGAAGTTAGAAGATCTAGGTGTAAGAAGCAGCTCCAATATTTATTACTTATATGACTTAAACCCTTCTGAGTTTGGGTTTCTTTACCTAAAATAGAAGTAGTAACATGTATACTACCTTTTCTTTTTGTATTGTTATGAAGGAAGCACTTTATAGAGCACAAAGTGATATATAAAAGCCAGAAGTTATTATTTCATGGTATTGTTGTAAGGAAAGCACTTTGAAAATCTTAAAATACAATATGAAGCTGAGTTACTATTACTTTAAAATATCCAAAGGGGAAGAAGGCTATGGACAGCTAATATCACGTGAGTCTGACACCTCCTGTGGCACTAACTCCTGAATTCCCAGTATGACCATCTACAATTTTATAGTCTCAGAGGCACAATATTCTGCCCTTCTTCATGGATATTGTTCTATGTGCCAGTCAAAGTGTGGCACCAAATTGAAGCCAATCACAGAACACAATACCATCTCAGTTATAGATACCATTTAATCTGTAGAGAACAAGGAAAACAGCTTACATGAGGTTCCCAAAGAACCATATCCACTTACATCCTTTGTCCAGAAGTTGATGCCCGTCCCTCTTCGCCTTTCCTTGGGCCGGCGCCTCTCCCGGATGGATGTCTTATTGGAGGACTGGTCGTCCAAATCTGGATCTTCACTCTCTGACCACCAAAAACAAAAGGGAGTGTAAGCCTCCAGAACATGCAGCCACAAATTCTGGAGAAGGTTCACTTTATTTTTAAAGGCCTACATACCATTTTTATCCATGTCCTTAGCAGTGCTTGTGGCAGTTTCTGAACTCTCAGAGTCCAGGCCTGAGGACCTACTTGTCCGGAGGAGATGGGATCCAATGGAAAGGGAGGATCTTGACCCAGAAGGAGAAACTGGTGTTGTAGGTTTATCTTGCTGGGTTAGGCCCCTCAGGCGTCCATAAGAAGACTACAAATAACACATAGGATTGGATTTAGAAATCAGTTTTCAACATATAAGAGTAAACCCTACTAGAATTTCCACAAATGAGCTTTTCTAAGGCTTGCTACCAAGGAAAGATTATGTAGACTGAAAATCAGCCTGTTAACTATCCTTAAGAAGTACAATCTCAGAATTCACATGTTTTGTATCAAAGCCGTGTTGAAAGCAGTCCAAGAATATTTTTTCCTGAGCAGAGTAAGGGACAACTAAATTATATCCACCTTATTAGAAAAGGTTCCTTTGGTGAAAGAAGGAACTTGATAAGGAAAATAGTATTTTGAATTGGGAAAATTAGGAGACCTAATACTTAGAAAAATAAAAGATCAATAAATATATGAAGACAGATGCATGAGAACTAAAGTCCAGAACCCAATAGTTACAATTGAGTATTCTATCAATTTGCAAGAGTTAAGTTTCTATAATCTTTTCTCAACGCTCCTTTTTCTTTACCATTTTATTTCTTATCCTCATAAATAAGGCAAAGAATATAGTTTTGTGTTTGTTTCATTTGATAAAATCTTTGCCATAGGAAGATCCAGCTAGAAAGAGAGGAAAAAAAGTCCACTGCTACTGTATGGGAAACATTTCACAAAGGAAGAATGCTTTTAAACAAAGTGCTAAAAAGAACTGGCCAGGTCCAGTCACTCAAAGCTGGAGAAAGAAGTGGAAAAGTTATTTGCAATCCTAATCTTCTATCCTTTTCACTTTAGTAGGAAAGCAGTAATCCATGAAGAATGTCTATACTAAGTGACTTTTTGGGAACATTGGAGCAAAGGCTGCTCTTTAAACTCCTGGATTTGCTAATTTTATTATTGTGTGAGGGGCATCTCTCATTTGGAATGCTGGACATTTGTGCAAGAAGCATGAATAATACAAAGAGAAGAAATTTGTTTATAATTGCTAAATTACCTGCTAAATCTTGTAGGTACAAAAGTTTATCCACAAAAACAATGTTACTCCACCTCCTCTCCCTTTTAGGTAAAAACTAGCACACTGTAAGAGTGTAGGAGTTACCATCCTTTCAAGAGAGCCCTGATCAGCCACGATGAGTTTACCTCCTCATCCCAGCTCCTACTCCCTCGCTGCCGGCTCTCCCCAGTTTCTTTCGTCAGTGCTGTAAGTGCCTCCTGTTTTTCACTGTTACCCTCAAGTCCTTCCAGACCACTTTCAGTTTTTTCACTTGGCTGCTCTTGAGATTGCCTTTCTGCCCGGGATCGGCTAAAGGTTCTCTCTGCTTCCTGAAGATCAGTTAGAGTGACACCCTGGAAGAAGAGAGATAGACCTTAGAATCAGGGAGATGAAAGTTAGAGTTTAAAGCAAAGCTTTCCTAACTTAATAGTCCAGTGGAAAGCAAGGGTAAAAACTGAATTCAGATCCTTAGAGTCCAACATTTGGTTACTATGTGAAACTCCAGTCCACAAATAAAGTCCTTTCTCAAAGATAGGTGGCTTTTGGTTATTGAAAAACAAAAATCTACTAGAGTTAACAACCTCAGGTTCTCAAAGAAGGACAAATGGCTCCTATAATGATGGCCAGTCATCTGAGAAGGGCAAACCAGAGACATGGTCTAGAAGTGAGAACAAAAAGACCAATTTGTAAAGCATTCAGTTCTGCAGAGTCAATACCTTGGTTTTTCCAACCTTCATTATCAGGAAACAGATTACTATTATTTCTAAACTGTCATATGGTTCTTGGTCCATGGTTAGTTGCTCTTGGAACCATCATTAGAATACCTTGAGTAATCCCAAAGATCAAATAGACACTGATACTCTGTAGCTGCCAAGATAAAATAGAGGCAGGAGCCTTACTTTTCTCTCAGAGAGAAAGTTAGGCACAGGAAAGAAAAAAACATTGAGACTCAAGCCAAAAAGAGAAAAATGGTCAAGATTTCAAATTGGGGCTTTCCACAGCAAAGCTTTTTAAATTGGGAGTCACAACTCACATAATATAGGGTCATGTAAATGAATATGGGGGTCATGAAATTATGATTTATTATCAATAAATGTTTGATTTGTATATTTATTTTATGTACCTTATATATACTCAGGGTTGCATAAAAATTTCTTGGGTGACACATGCTATGTTCATTTATATACTTATTTTATATATCTTATATATACTCAGGGTTGCATAAAAATTTCTTGGGTGACACATGCTATGTTCACTTCTTTTTTCTGTTTTTTTAATCTCTCACATGATTTTCCCCTTTTGATCTGATTTTTCTCTCCCAACATTATTCATAAAGCAATGTGTATTAAAAATAAATAAACAAGAGGGGAAAAAGAACTTTGAAAAAAAAACTCAGGTGAAACGGAGTGTAAAAAGATTAAGAAAACCTATTCTACTGTACTCAGCATCCTTCAGAGATTTGTTAATCAATAATTATTTGTTAAGTGCCCACCACATAGAGGCACTTTGCTAGGTATTGGGGAAATAAATGAAACAATTATCTACTTACATTTACATTCTAATGGGGAAAACAACAGGCTCATAATTACAAAAAGAATAAATATAAAGAAAATAAATACAAAAAATACAAATAAATACAAATACAAGGTACTTTGAGAGGGAGAACACTAAAAGAGAGAGGGAATAGGAAAGACATTGTGTAGATAAAGCTGTGTCTTGAAGGAAGACTGGAATTCTCTTCTTTCAAAGGCAAAATTAAACAAGATAGAGCATTCCAGGCATAGTGGATAGCCATTACAGAAATACAAAGAAGGGAGATAACTCCATATGTGAACAAACAGAACAAACAGAAGGTCAATTTGGCTGGACTGTAACACATGAAAAGAGAAGCAATATACATAGAATATAATAATATTCTGAAAATCTTAGTGCAGTTTTAAATTATTAAAGTGACTATAACTTCACCAAGACTTTTAGGGTATCCTATAACATGAGGCTTGAAAAAGGCTGGGATCAGGTTGAGAAGGGCTTTAAAAGCTAAACAGAAGAGTACATTTTAGCCTAGAAACAATGGGGAGTCATTGGGATTTATTGAGAAGGGCATCACATGATCAGATTTGTGTTTGGGAATATTATCCTGGCAGTTCTGTGGAGGACTATAGTGGAATGAAGAATGACTTGAGGCAAGAAAATCAATTAGGAAGGCAAAGTGCTAGTCATGGAAGTAGAAACAAGAGGAAAGATTGGAGGAATGTTGTAGTAGTAAAAATGGCAAGTTTTTGGCACTTTGAAATATGAAGTAAGAGAGGAAAGAGTAAGCATAAGACGTGCTTTATTTTATATATTTCAAAACACTTTTGAACTTGAGAGATTGGCAGAACTGTAGCATAGTTGATAGAAAAAGGCAAATTTGGAGGAGGAAAGGAGTGGGCGTGAAGATAGAGAAGTTTTGTTTTGGATGTGGTGAATATGATAACTGGCCAAAGCTCAAGAGGATGAATATATAGAACTGAGCATCATCTGCTTAGAGATGGGTTCTGATGAGATCTTCAAGCAAGCAGATGTAGAGAGAGAAAAGGGCTCAGGAAAAATTCTTAGGCAACACTTCCAGTCAGAAGATATGATATGAAAAAGTCAGAAAAGAAGAATGAGAAAGAGCAGTCAGGCAGGTAAGAGAGTAATAAAAGTTTTTAAAGCTCCAAGAAAGTCTCCTGGAGAAGAAAGTGGTCAACAGTGCTAAATGGTACAAAAAGGTCAAGAAGGATAGGCCTGAAAAAGAGATCATCCTATTTGTCAAGTAAGAGATCATGGGTAATTTTGAAAAGGTAAATTTCAGCTGAATGAGTAGTTCAAAAGTCAAACTGCAGAGGAGTGAGAAGAAAGTGAGAAGAGTGGCTCCAGAAGCAATGGATATTAATGGCTTTTTCTAGGAGTTTGGCTGTGAAAAAGAAGAGAGAAAAACCAGGATGATGGATCGAGGGGAAGGAGGGAGGACCCTGAAGACTGAAGACACTTGGATATATTTGGAAGATGCTACTCCTATCCTCACAAGCCTTCAGCAGCTCCTTATTGATTCAGGGATAAAATACCAGCTCCTCCACTTTGCATTTACAGCCTCTCACGATCTGCTTTTATCATCCTTTTTGAATTTCTTACTTAATTTCATATCCTTTATATCCTACCCAGACTATGCTCTAGATGGCTTCTCATCTTCCATCTCTACTCTTTGAAATGGATTTCCCTTGCTCAAAATACACTTTCTTCTCCCTTTCACTTCTTGGAATCCTTAGTTCCTTCAAGTATCAGTTCAGGTACCAGTTCCATCTCAAATCCTTCTCTGATTCCCTAAGTTGCCAGTGCTCTCCCTTTCCTCAGATTATCTTGTTTTTATGCATCTCATGTTCTCATACTGAGGTACTGCAATGTTCATATTAACTCTCCCTTAAACCCCCTAACTAGTAACATACTTGTGTCCTTAAGCCTCACATAAAGAAGGTCATACCCTTAATCTTGTCATCACACACGAATGTGCCACTTCCAAGTTCAAGAATTCTACTATTCCTTTATCTAATCATAATATTTTGGCTTTCTATCCCTCCCTCAGTCTTCCTTTATAAAAGTCTACTCTTTATCCACACCATGACCTCCAATCCCTTGACCCCTCAGTTCTTTCACATTGACTCTTATCTGTTTTGACTCCTTGATGAACCAGTTTAACTTAATGCTGCCCTCTTCTCTCAAGTTCCTGGCTCCCATCCTGCTGATTGTGTCCACCATGTGTCATTCTTGGATCACTCCCATTATCTATCACGTTCAGATGTACATAGACTTCTGAATGTAGGTAGAGAAAAATCACACAAATTACTGTTTACTACAAATTTATGCTGCAAGGCCTCAACTGGAATCTCATTGTCACTACAGAATCCTATTTTACTTTCCTTATTAACTCACTATCCCACGTTCCCCAATGGCTCTTTCAAACATTTTCATCCCTTTCCAAACTTCCCTTGGCTCCCCCTACCCCCAGCCTCTCAACTGAGAACCTTGCCTCACGTTTTATAGAAGAAAAATAAGTCCGTTTGTCCTGAGCTCCTTCCTTTCCCCTCTTCCCAATCTCATTTATGCCTTTCAGATGCCTTCTGTCATCTATCTCCTCTTTCACCCTTGTCACATAAAGAGTGGTCTTATACTTTACCAAGACCCATCTCTCCACCTGCACAAGCAGTCTCTGACAGATTGTTCCCTCTGTCTTCCTCAATCTGTCCCTTATTTTCAGTCTCTCCCAATCTACTGGCTCCTTTTCTTTTGCCTACAAATGTGCCCAGGACTTCCCCATCCTCAAACAAACAGCCCTCACTTGATCCTTCCATCCCTGAGACTATTTTCTCTCTCCTCTGCCCTTTGTGGCCAAACTCCTTGAGAAGGCCCTCTACAAAAAGGACCTCCACTTTTTTTGTCCTACCCACTTTTTAATTCCTTTCAATTTAACTTCTGACCTCATTATTCCACTGAAACTGCTTTCTCTAAAGTTACAATGATCTCTTAATTGTGATGCTTTTGTGTCTGAAAGGAAAAGGATGGATATAAAAATTATTGTAATTTTACAATTATTAAGTTCTGGTCTGTGATTGTATACATAAGTTGCAGAAGAAGGAAGAATCAAGCATATCCGGGATTACTGAGAAGACAAGATATTCTCAAATAAGAAAAGTGTTTGGTTATCTATGTCTATGATTGTACACGTAAGTTGCAGAAGAAGGAAGAATCAAGCATATCCGGGATTACTGAGAAGACAAGATATTCTCAAATAAGAAAAGTGTTTGGTTATCTATTGCTTCTAGGACAAAATATAAAGTCCTAAGTCTGGAATTTAAAGCCCCGCACAATTTGATTTCCACTTACTTTTACATAGCATATTACTTGCTCTAACATAATCTACAATTTAGTCAAAATGATGTATTTTCATTCCAAGGACTCAATATTGCAACTCTCATCTTCATACCTTTTGTATAGGTCATTCCCTACATCTGAAAAACACTTCTTCCTCACTTCTATCTCTTAAAGTCTCTAGTTTCCTTTAAGATTAGGCTCAAGTGCTCCCTCCTATAGGAAGCCTTTCCTGATTCAATCCTTAGTGTTCTTTCTTCTTAAATTTTCTTAAATGGACACAAATTATAACCTCTCCTGGAAAAGAAGAAACAATTTTCTTTTTTTTTTCTTTTTAGTTTTATAGTATGAACATAGCAGTCGATACGTGGTTGCTTAACTGAGTTCCAGTGGTCACATGTCAATGGTCAAATCTCAAGACCACATTGGAAAGTAATAGCTCCTGGACAGTAGGTAGTAAGTACTTCTATCAAGTAACTACTTCACAATTTGCTACTATTGCACTTACAGATAATATAAACTAATCACCATAGAAGGAGAAAGAGACAAACATATATAAGTGGGGAGACAAATAGAGAAAAGACCTATACTCTTGCTTATTGGTTTAACTTGATTTACCTGGGTAGATCTTCGAGTCTGCCGAGCTTGTCTGGAACGTGCTTTCCGCTGGGACTCTGCTTCCTCATCCCGTACAGGTGTTAGATATGACCTGATAGGGAATTAAAAATCAACATTAGAATAACTGTACTTTGCTGCAAATTTAGAATTACTTATATTTCTTTATCAATCAGTCCAACAACAAGAATCAATTAAATGACTACCATCTACTAGGCAAGGTTCCCTTCAAAACTATCATTTTTCAACGTGAAACTTTCCCATTCATTATCCCCCTCTCCCCCACAAGTATTAGTTTCCTCCCCCTGCACATCACTTTCAATTAATTTTGTTTAGATTGTATACATGTTGTTTTTCCCAAAGGAAAGTAATTTCTTCTTGGGCAGGGTCTATTTCATTTTTGTCTTTGTGTGCTAGCCTATTGCCTGGCAGATAGTAGACTCTTAATAGATGCTTATTAGTTGTAAATGACTTTAGGAATCAAGTAAGAGTTTAAATTTAATGCTAAAGGAAATAGAATCGCTAGAATTTTAACAAGCAGGAGAATTGCTAGGCAAGAACTCATCTCTTCATAAAAGTAAAGTAGAAGAGAATGGAAGGTGATGTCAAAAAATGAATAAAAATTGAGAGGAGGAACTCAAGGCAAATAGTTTCTATTTTCAGTGAAGTATGAGGTCAGATCCTCAGATGGGAAAGTTTGGAACACTTTAAAAGGGGTGGGATAAAGAATCAACTTGGAGTGAAAGTACTGTTAGTTCTGTTATTATTATTTTTTTTTTAGCACGTGAATTTTGAATTTGCTTCTTTGTAATTTCTTTCCTGAGATACAGCCAGTATGCAGAAAAACGCATGTTTCACAATAACTCTTAAACTGCAACCCTTCCACCCTCCACTTCTAGGTCTTTGTCAAGGCAAGGTGCTATACTGAATATATCTCTTCTGGTGCAGTGAGAGCTGTATATGAAGGAATGCTGGTCCAAACTACCTCCAGTCTGTACTCCTTCCGCCATGCCTTCAGGCTCAAGTTTCATTCAGCCCAACTTGTTTCCTGTCCAAGGACACAGAATGAGCAATAGCCTGAGGCTAAGCTCAAGGACTTGTCAAATCATTATTTATTGCTGTGGTTTGCCCTTCATTTCAAAAAGGCCCAATGACATCGTGGATGATGTCTTGACTCATGCATGAATTGGATTTAAGTGAGGCAGAATTGCGCAATTGTCAGCCTCATTCTCTTCCAGAGTGGCAAGATAAAAGTCAAGAGGACTGGCAATGACCCAGGATGCAAAGGATGACCTTGGTGTCTTAGATGTAGTACTCTACAGTGGCAGCTTCAGCCACCTTCATGGCCACTGGAACAAACTATTCTCATCCATCCATTCCGCCAATTATTTACTGTAGTACTAAGGTGGTTCTTAATATTTTAACATATATAAAATTATGCGACCAGTTTTTTTTAATTAGGTTTTTTTTTTTAAATGTGTGACTATCAAAGTTTTCAGAGTTGTACACCTATCCCATTTTCTCCATAAGCAAACTACCTGTATTATCTTATTGTGGCTAGGGACAGCTGAAATTAGATTAACACAAATTTGGAATGGTCCAGGCAATAGAGCTGCATGACTGTTTTCAGCTTTGCTCAACCATATATTAGGTGAAAGAAGCTGATTGTGAGAGTAATTCTGTGTTAGAGTCTGGTGTGGTATAAAATTGAGGGGGAAAAATTGAAATTTAATTTAAAATGATGGTCTGAGATAATACTAAGGGATAGAAGGATTGGAGATTATGGTGAAAACAAAGAATATGAGGATATGATATGAGAAAGGAATTTCAGGATTTCTGATTATAGAAGTGGAATATTTATGGGTAATGTAGAGCTGAAGGATGTGACTCTTCCTATATTTAAGATGGAGAAAAAGAATGGATTATAAAAGATCAGAAGATTTTGAAATGGGTAGATTAGACTATTTGAGAAAAAAACAATATGCATTTGGATTTTCTCCTAACAGAGACATAAAGTATGGTGAAAAACCATAAAGTATATGACAAATTCCTTGGGAAAGGAGATAGAATGATCTGTAGGTTAGTAAATAATTGACAACAAAATCCTAATTGATAGAAAGATTTGAGTAAATAGCAAAGAAGGGGAGAAGTCTCTGAATGACAGTGGCAAAGGGAGAATTTGACAATGGCCATGAGGAACAACGAATATTCCAAATTCTTCCACTAGAATTAGTGTGTCAGGGGGTGCAAAAGAAAGCACAGCTAGTGTGAGAGAGGGCACTTATGAATGTCTGAGGGAAGGCAGGGCTACCTGAGCACCAGAAGACGGAAGAAATATGAGAAGTTCATAAATGAAAGGAATCTTGTTAAACATCAGGAATCATACATCATACAATGGAAGGGTCAGAAGACTACATTTAAAGGGTAAGGCAGAGACAGAATAACAGGAATTTATGATCTGATAAAGGAATTTCAGACTATGGAAGAAGAATCCTTCTGGATGATAATAACATTAAGGGTTTACTCTAACCAAAATTATCATCCAATCAGATCCTAGTGACAGTTAAACATTTGATTGCTATTTTTAATACAAGATGGGAGTATCTAATTACTTTATAGCTGGGATGGAAGTAATAGTGAATGGCAAAGATGCCAAAAGGAAGGGGGGAAAATCATATCCTTCCCTCCCTATTTCCAATCCCACTCCCAAGAGACTCCTGCTTAATTCACATTCTTCCCTCTGCCTTTTCTAAAAAACTTTCATGGGGGTCTAAAAGGAGGAAGAAAGTTAGTAGGCACTGAATTATCATAGATTTAAAGTTGGAAGGACCCTTAGAGATCACCAAATTCAAATCTCTCACTTTACAAATGAAGAAATGGAAATTCAGAAGGCAAATAACTAGTCCACCAAAACACAGTACTAAGTGAAAGTGCTGGAATTTGATCCCAGGTCCCCTGACTTAAAATATGGCATTTTTTCTACTGTACCACAGATCTAAGGAATGATTATTAAGAAAGAATTTGTCTGTCTCTGAAGATTCAAAGCATGTTACTCATTAAAAAAAAAAATGCAACAACAACAACAAATAACACCCCATAGTACAAATCTGTTGTTTGTCCTTCATTCTTGAGAGGACCATGACATCAGGAAGGTGATGCCATGATAACAAGTGACTTTGATTTCAGTGAAGGAGGATTAGGCAAGGTCACCTGTTTCAATTTCCCCTCCAGAGCCACCTGGGTCCAGTGGTCAGATGTATATCAGTCTGACTAGAAATGGCTCTCATGAATCCAGATTATCTCAGTGATACAGTAAAAAGACCTATTTAATAATCCTCCTTTTTGTCAGTATTCTATTAGAATAATAGAATGGAAATAACAGGCTGGAGATCACCTTGTAGACCATCAGAGCACTGTAAAAAGAACTCAGATCTTTGAAATCAAGCACTATATTTCTCAGATAGGCTCTATTTCATAAAGCAGTCACTGCTCTTGGAGGGGAACCCAACAGATGGATGATACTGTCCTGAATTTCCTTCCTTCTGTTCTTTTCAGTGTAATAGTCACAGTTTCTGTCACTATATTCTTAGTTTTCCCCCATTTGTTTGCATATTTCATTATTCCTCATAGTAATAAGAAGTGGAATACACCTTAATTCATGATATAGAAACAAAAACTTCTAATCCACTGCTAGATCTTCTGACATCCTGACAAACAGTATTTCTAATCAACTCCTTTAAGTTTACTATTAAACAGTGACATGGGAAGAGAGACTGAAGGTATTTAAACTCCTTTGTCCTAATGATGTTTACATCTTACCAGATTTCACCACTGCATTATCCTCCCCAGATGCCCCCTCTATTCCTATTAATGTACTACTGAATGGCATTAGAGAAAGGAGTGTAACTGATGCAGACTGAGAAGTGAGTATAACAGAAAAAACACCACAGCAGACACACACTCACACATATACATGTCTACCAGTGTATATATGTTTATTTCTTTGTAGGAAATCAGGAACATTTATTATGATTCTAACTGCTATTTAGCTAGTGGTATCCAACATTTTACTTTGGAAAATTAAGCCTGTTTTCATACTTTGACACTATTTTTTCTCTTTACAAATTACAGTGGTCCCTAATATATTATGAAGACAGGAAAAAGAAAATAATTCAATTTTGTCTTGAGAGACTGCACACAATATTTTAAAACTTGAAGAATGAATAGTAACAATAAAGAAGAAGACATGACCCTATTGTGATGACTTGGGCAAAGACTTATTATACTGTATGATGGTCATATCTCCTAATAATTTAACCTATCTTAATTATCTTTAGATAGGAAACTCTCAAAAACTTTTAAGTTTTTAAGTTTACTTCCCAAGAAATCATGTTCCATCCCAGTAAGAAAGAATACTCTGAAGAAGAAGGAAAAGAGGAAAAATAATATTATGGGAGATTAAAGTTTGCCTCACTGGAATATAAAAGGATAAGGGGTTTCTTATGGAGACAAAAGAAATGTGTTCTCAAAATGAAGATCGAGAAATTCTATTCCATTTTTCCCTCATACAAAGAAAGAGAAAAAGCCTTTGAATACAGTTTTTAGAAGACAAGGAACACACTGCATAAAACATAAAACCAGCAATTCTACAAGACGACACAGCAATATGAATTGGTATAAATATTCTGGAAAGTAATTTGCATTTATACTCCCCCCACATCCCCAACCAATTATTAAACTATGCATATCCTTTGATACTTCTATCTTGTCTATATCCCAAAGAGATAAAAGAAGAAGGAAACAGTTCTATATGCACAACATTATTTATGGCTTTTCTTTTTGCGATAGCAAAGAATTGGAAACCAGTGGGTGACTTTTAATTGGGGAATGTCTGAACAAATTATGAGAATGTAATACAACAATACAATTGAGTTATAAGAAATGACAAAGGGGACAGTTTTGGAGAAATCTAAGAAAACTTGTGGCATAACTAGGAAAAACATTTATAGCATAACAACACTGAAAAAACAAACAATTATGAAAGACTTAAGAACTCTGATCTAATGCAATGCTGAATTATGATTCCAGAGGCACAATGAACAGTACTGCTCACTTCCTAACAGAGGATAACAGACTAAATATATAGAATGAAATAAAGTTACTGACATGGCCAATGGGGGGTTATTTGCATGCCTATGCCTCATTATAACAAGAGTTCTGTTTTTCTTTTTTTCTTTTTCTATTAAAGAAGGAGGAACATTAAGAAGGGGAAAAAAGTTGGAAAAAAAAATTTAAATTATATAATTAATTTAATTCAATTAAGATGGGTTGTGAGTTTAACGTCCCTGCCCTTAAGGACTTAAATTGTCAAAGATGGAAATGTTAAAAACATACATACAACCATCATAACAATCCTACATTGCACAATTATATATATATAGTGAGTTAAAAGGTAGCAACAAAAAGTTATATGAAATCTGAGCTCATGAAGGGAGATCAGAGAAGACTTCCCCGGGGGGACAGTAGTTGATTTTGACAGTTAAGAATATCTAGCCCAGCAGTAAGAGATAGAAAGAGAAATTCTATTTAAAATAACTGTAGACAAAATAAAATATTTGGGTGTCTACCTGCCAAGAAAAATCCAGGAATTATATTAATACAATTAGAAAACACTTATCACACAAATAAAGTCTGATCTAAATCTAGAAAATATCAATTGTTCATAGGTAGGCCAAGCTAATATAAAAATGACAATGCTACATAAATTGTTCTATTTGTTCAGTGCCATACTGTTACACTGTATCAGACTATTACAAAATTGCTAGAAAAAATAATAACAAAATTCAATTGAAAGAACAAAAAGTCAAGAATGTCAAGGGAGATAATGAAAAAGAAAGAAAGAAAGAAAGAAAGAAAGAAAGAAAGAAAGAAAGAAAGAAAGAAAGAAAGAAAGAAAGAAGAAAGAAAGAAAGAGAGAGAGAGAGAGAGAGAGAGAGAGAGAGAGAGAGAAAGAAAGAAAGAAAGAAAGAAAGAAAGAAAGAAAGAAAGAAAGAAAGAAAGAAAGAAAGAAAGGACTATGGCCTAGTAGTACCAGACCTAAAATTATATTATAAAGCAGTAGTCATCAAACCATTTGGTATTAGCTAAGAAATAGAGGGGTAGATCAGTGGAATAGGTTAGATACACATGACACAATAATCAATAATTATAGTAATCTAGTATTTGATAAACCCTCCAATGCCAGCTTCTAGAATAAGAACTCACTATTTCACAAAAATTATTGGGAAAACTGGAAAATAATAAGTCAGAGAAACTCAGCATAGATCCACATCTCACACTCCATACCAAAATAAAGTCAAAATGTATACATGATTTAGATGTAAAGGATGATACCAGAGGCAAATTAGGAAAGCAAAGGATAGTTTACCTATCAGATCTTTGGAGAAGGGAGGAATTTATGACCAAAGAAGAACTAGAGAACATTATAAAACACAAAACAGACAACTGTGATTATATTAAATTTAAAAGTTTTTGCACTAACAAAACCAATACAAACAAGATTAAAAGGGAAGTACAAAGCTGGGAAAATATTTTTATAGTCAGTCTCTGATAAAGGCCTCATTTCTAAAATAAAGAACTGTGTCAAATTTATAAGAATACAAATCATTCCCTAATTGTGACCCAATGGTCAAAGGATATGAACAGATAATTTTCAAATAATGAAATTAAAGCCCTCTATCATAATATGAAAAAATCCTCAATCGTTACTGATTAGAGAAATGCAAATTCTCTAGGACAGGAAAAAATAATGACAAATGTTGGAGGGGATGTGGGAAAACTAGGACACTTAATGCATTGCTGGTGGAATTGTGAAATGATCCAACCATTCTGGAGAGTAATTTGGAACTATGCCGAAAGGGCTATAAAACTGTGCATACCCTTTGACCCAGCAGTGTTTCTGGAAATCATAAAAGAGGGAAAATGTTATGCAAAAATGTTTGTAGTATTTTTTTGTGTGTGCTGGCAAAGAATTGGGAAATGAGTAGATGCCCATCAATTTGGGGAATGGCTGAATAAATTATGGTATATGAAAATAATGGAATTGTTCTATGAAAAATGATGGACAAGGTGATTTTAGAATGACCTAGAAAAATTTACACGAATTGATACTGACTGAAATAAGTAAAACTAAGAATACATTTTACATAGTAAAAGCAAGATTGTTCAATGATCAACTATGAAAGACTTGGTTTTTCTCAGCAATTCAGTGACCCAAGGCAATTCCAATAAACTTTGGATAGAAAATGCCATAGTATCAAAAAAGAAAACTATGGAGATTGACTATAAATCAATATATGCTTTGTTCACTTTTTCTCCCTTTTTCTTGTTTTTTTTTTCTTCTCTTATTTTTTCCCTTTTGTTCTGATTTTTCTCTCCCAACAAGATTCATAAAGAAATGTGCATCAAAAAAATAAAAAGTTAACGTATATGTATAACCAGGAAAAAAAAAAAAAAGAAAACAATGAAAAAGGGGTGGGGGATATCTAAGAGTTCAAATGGGAAGAACATTTCAGAGAAAAAGAATAATGTGAGCAAAGACAAGGAGGCTGGAGAATCATAAAATTTACAAGAAAAAAGATAACTCAGAAGAATTCCAGTCTAATTAGAAACTTAATAAATTTATCTCAAACAACAATCTTATTGAGCAATCAACCAGCCTTTACTTGAAAGTCTCCACTGAGGGAAAACCCACTATTTTTTTTAAAAAAATTGTTTTTAATTAAAAAAATAAAGAAGCTTTTTGTTTTTTATAAGTCATTTTTAAATACAGAATTCCTCCCCAGATCATACCAAACTTGAACAGTTCAGCAAAAACAATCTGACTGCCTGTGATATCCTGTCCTGTGATCTCTTTGTATGTCATGATTTCTTCTTCTAGAGCAAGCCTAATGATGGAATGGCTCAAGGTTTGGCCACTTTTTGGTGGTGTTATCATTTATGAGATGGTGGAATGGGGTCAGTTATTAGACATGTGATTTCATTGACAAAAGGAACTCCTAGATAAGCAAAATTCCCTGCAACTTACACTTTTAGTGAGTTTGCAATGAGGGTTTATGTGACTTACCTAGGTTCACAAAGTTATTTCTTGCTGCACAATAATATCTGATTACATCTAAATACCCCAGTTTGCTCAATCAGCCATTCCCCAATCAATGGTAATCACTTTGTTTCTAATTCTGGGCCACCACAAAAAGTGTAGCTGTGAATATATGTTGAATAAGGATTTCTTTGTCATTGAAATCCTTGAAGTACATGCACAGCAAAGGGTTTCCTAGAACAAAAAGTATGAATAATTTTAGTCACTGTTCTCCACAGCCAGTTTGAACTGGATCTCAAGAGCTGGTTGTTAAATTTTCATTGTGCATACTTTTTTTCTTGTGGGGGAGCTGGCTGTAATACATTTGCCAGTATGCTCTTTTATCCCATATTTTTGGAATGATTTCCAGAAGAGTAGAGCCAATTTCACAGCTTATCATCAATATTTTATTAGTATTCTGCTTTCCATAATCCTTTCAGTCTTGATTAGAGCCATTTTTGTCTTCAATTCTTTAATCAACAAGCATTTATTTAACAACTTCTTTGTTTAAACTTTATTGATGCCTTTTAAAAAATAATATAACTGTTTCCTGCTATATCCCATTTGCAGAGAACTCCCTTTTATAACAAGGGAAAATTGTTAAATAAAACTGAGAGATACAATTGTAAAAGGAAGTGAATTTCTACCACAATGTTTTTTTTTTTTTTAAATCATCATCATCCAGTTGGCCAGTCTTCAGTAATTTAAGACTGTCAAGTAGTTTAAATAGATCTGAAAAATTCAATTCATTATCTTCCCCTTAAATCCTCCCCTTCTTCCAAACCTTCCTCTTTCTATTGAGGGCCACCAGTCTCAGGTGCATAATCTTGACATTTTTATTCTGGGTTTTTCATTCTACCTCTTCCACATATCCAATTAACTGCCTTCACATCATCTCTCACATACATTTACCAGCTGAAGTCAGGCCTTCATCATTTCCTATCCTAATTATAGATCATTACAAAAGCCTCCTCATCAGTGTCCATGCCTCTAGTCTATCACAAACCATGATACCAAAGTAATTTTCCCATAACTGTAGAATTGACCAATTGACTTCCTTACTCAACCCACCCCAATGACTTCATATTTGCATCAGGAATAAAATCTGAACCGCACCATTAGTTTTTAAAATCCTATTTGTCTGAGATTCCTACACTCTGGGACCCCACCAAATTGGGCTAATCTCTGTCCCTCATACATGCAAGCAATTACTTTCCTCTGTGCCCCATGCCTGGAGTATACCCCCCACAGAGTGCCTTTCTTTCTATAAAAGCATCACTTTCTGAAGGAAGTTTTTCTTGATTACATGAACTACTAGAATTCTCCCCTCATAAACTACTGTGAATTTAACTTCTTTGTGTATATTTCTATTTGTTCTCTATCTATCTGCACACATGCATGCTATTGAAATCTGTATATGGATCTATTTTCTCTTCCATATGCAAAATCATTGTGAATAGAGACTGTTTCACAGTTGTATTCATGTCTCAGGCACTTCACATAGTGCTTAGCACAAAAAGGGAGCTTCATAAATACTTGCTGATAACTGATATATCCTCTGATTTGATGCTCAAAATCTGAGGCAGATGTGACTATTACTACCACTTTACAGGAGAGGAAACTGAGGCTGGATGTGCCTAGTAAATGACTGAGACAGGTGTCAAACTCAGATCTTCCTGACTCCATTAACTACATCACCTAGTTGCCTCATCTGTTCTATACATTTAAGGAGGCCAAGAATAGTGTTTTCTTTAAGGTTAACTTGTATGAATATTTGAATGGCAGTAAAATATAAAATTCCTGAATAATAATAATCTTCTATCTTAAATCTAAAATGGACTCAAGAAGTTATCTGGTAATACTCTTTCCTTTAAGTAGCCAAGTATTATTTATATTTTGCAGGGCCCAAGGTCACACAATGTTCGTTTTAAAGTGGGACTTCTTCCCTTCCAAACAGAGCTTCAACCACTCCTGGCTTTGTGGTTTATGATGTAAGATACCAAACATAGGTACAGCTAAGTATATTCAAGTTAACTTTAACTGTTCTCATGTCTTAGTGTATCTTTCAGTATTCATTTCAGTGTCCCAGATGAAAACTGAAACTCACATCTTGGTCACTAATACTATATGGAAAAGATAAAAAACTATTTTATTTGTAGAACACAATTTGCTGTTGAGTCTTGCCACAAGGGTCTCATCAGAGAGATGTTAATCTTAATCCCTCTTTGCTGTTTTTCTTAGTAGGCTTTGGATACAAATACTTCATATACTAATATGGGACAAACTGCAGTTGTGAGCCATCAGAAACTCAGAGTCACTTATGGGTCTGATTGAGTGCTGGTGAAGCATGAAATCTCCTCATAGTCATGAGTCATTTTCTCTAGAATTCTAAAAACCTGAATAAAAGATATTGTTTTCAAGTCCTCCTTTTAAATCAGAAAACCTAGAAACAGTTCATGAAGTATTTAAACTTATTAGAATTTTGCTTCTTTAGGCAGCCAAGTTGCAAAATGGCTAATTTTATTTTGTTACTTAAAAGTTTTTCTTTCTTTCGCCCCCATGCCCCTCAAAAATCTCTTCCTGTTTAAGTGTGGCACTTTCATGTTTTATGAGGTAGTCAGTAATGGGCTCCCCCTTTTCAAGATATTTATAGACATAGCAATAGGCACAAATTTAGAGAACAATACACTTGAACAAGGCATTTTCTTCCCAACTGTGGCATTTGCAGCCTGCCACCCCTGATCACCTACCCCACTAGGACCCCACCACTGTGTCCTCTGCCTACTGACAGACTACTTCTGATAAAAAACATTCGGTTACCTCCTTGTGTAGGCCTGCATAGCAGAATGAAGGTCAAAAGAACCGTGGAGATGGATAGGAAAGAAAGGTAAGCAGCTGCCGGCAAAGACTGCAGTCTCAGCACCCAGTTTCCCTTGGAAACTAGGGAAGGCTTGTACTGTCACCACTACCCAGAAAGCCTGAGGTGAAGCTTGTAATTTGCTAAGAAGCTGTCTACAAAAGAGGAGGAGGAGAAGGGAGGGGGCTGGAATCTTAGGCTGTGCAGAGCCAATGATGATAACAGTTCCCCAAAGAAGATTCCATTAGATGCATATTTTATATACTGTACCAAGCAGATCGATACTTGTGATTTGGTACAGAGCAGAGGGCCCCCCTCTATCATTTCCCTTCCTTCTAAGAGAAGACAGGCCAGGACAGCACAGATTCAGCTTTTTCTGAGCATCATTTCCTCTGCCCTTGGGCTAACCCCAGTGATTGTATCCTTTCATGTGAGTTGTAAGTACAGTCTTACTTGAGACAGAGAGAAAGCCAGCTGGCAAACCCCAAGGGCGGCATAGAAGTAAGTAAGCAGATACCCAAGAGGCAGAAATTTAGGGATGAGATTCCAGATTTGATGTAAATGTGTTAAATGAGGATGGAAGGGATCTGCAAGTACTGCCCAATTTGATAATCTTTTTATAATCCAACAAGATTTCTGGAACATAAACATTTTTATTTCTATATGAAATTTGATTTGTAGAGAATTTGAGGACATATAATAACTAGGTCCCAATTAGTGTGAATGAAGAATTCCTGAAGTGGCTGCATGTATTTCCGTTCACACTATTCAAAGTTATAATTATGTAAAAGATGGTGACTGCTTCTAGCCTAAAGGAAATACAATTTAAATTTGAATAATGCAACCATGGAAGGGGAGGTGAGGGAAGGGGGAGCAAAGAGACAGTTATTCCATACTAATTGAAATTTGGCTGTTCATTCAAATGATGATATACTTTTCCAATTAAAAGTGAAATTAAAGCAGAGCATTAAGTCTATAAAAGGACTGGGTAATATCACTATTCAGGTTTATGGAAAGAAAACTCCCAGACTCTTCCTCCAAACCCTCTAAGTCACACTGCATTTTGTTTCTATTCAGCAGCCCTTTATGCTTAGGCACAGGGTGAAACAAATGTTGCTTGGACCTCCCTTAGGCCTAAGTGACAGGGGTACTAAATATCCAGGGGCCGTATCTAGGTCTAGCTTCTCACCTGGGTGTCTCTGGTGGAGCTACTTCCCTACCACTCTGGGCCTATAGTTTCCTCACCTGCCCCATGAGGTGGATGGAACTTTCTTTACAGTCTCTGTTAACTCTTGAGTCTACAAGTAGTCAATTAAGCCCTACACACTCATCCTAGTGAGAAAGCCATTTTCATATAGGGTAATGATTTTGTTATCAAGGTCACTGCATATTTATGCCAATATGAATTATGCCAAATTGGCAAGTCCTGCTGGCAAAGGAAAAGCAACCTCTTCTTCCTTTCATAGCTAGGTAAGTGCATCCAAATGTAAGCCATTGATTGTAATGGACAGATACTTTTTTCTCTCTTCTCTTCTACCTTTTCACATTTTCATGCCTCTAATTCAAGTTCTTATCACCTACTCCTGGATAATTGATACAGCTTCCAGATTGGTCTCCCTAATTTAAGTCTTTCCCCACTCCAATTCATCCTTCCCACACCTACCAAGGAGACAGTCTTAAAGCACAAACATGATCATCTTCCTCCCCTACTCAGTAAAATCTGTGGCTCCCAATAACCCGAGGATTAAATACAATCTCTTTTGGTTTTTAAAATCTCTCACAACCTAGCCCTAGCCAAACTTTCATTTGTTACTGCATGTTACTCACTTGCACTCACTAGGAAATTCCACAAGCTTGTACATATACATTCCCAACACTATCTCTTTGTCTCGTGCCTTTGTAATGGTCAACAGTCTCCATGCCTGAAATGTGCTCCTTCCTCACTTCCATCTTTTAAAATCTTTGTTCAAGCATTACCTTCTTTATGAAGGTGTTCCTGATTCCCCAAACAAGACTGTCATTCACCTCATGATCAGCTTGGATCAACACTGTGTATATCCTATCCCCCACCTAACCCCCAACATCCCCCATACCCACATACATCCCATCTCTGTGACTCTGGGTAACTTCTTTCAGCCTCAATTTCCTCACCCATAAAATGAGAATAATAATGATATCTACTTAACAGGATTGTTAAGAGACAACATGTATAATCACTTGGCAAATCTTAAAGTGATTACATAATTACCATTACTTCTGTGACCCCCACTTTTCTTTCCCCTTTTTGCTCCCCTGTTGTCAGAAATTTTAGATATTATCTCTCTACGTACTCTTTTAGCAATTTTAAAAGTTTTTGTACTTTTTGGAACCTTTTACTTTATAGAACCCTTGGAGTTGTTTTATTATATATATATATAAGTTTAAGAATAATAATTTTTAAGCCTACTTCTCATGATAGACTGATCTTATATTTTCAGATCAGTTTTAATGTTAATATAATAAAATCAGAATATAATAATAACTTTAATGAAGTTAAAGGACATGTCTATTTATTATCAAGTTTTATAACTGAGAACACTGGTTATGATGGCTCACCTCGCAAGATATTTTATAGCAGCTAAATTTTTTTTTTCTTATTAAGTTAGTATTTTGGAAGATTGTTTATCACATTATCACATACATTTTGAGTAGGCTTTTAATTTTTTGTAAATTCCTTGGCAAATCTATTGGAACCATGGACTGCTTATGTCATTATACATTTTTGGGTCTGTTGGGCCTTGATTCTAGAATAAGAAGTTCCCTTATCAGTCATGATCAATTTTAGTTAATAATTTTTGGTTGGGAGGCAGTTTGCCTTAATGGACCAAACTCAGGATAGATGTTAATAGTTCAGTGCTAATATGGCAGAAGGTCTATGGTTGTAGTGCTTAGACTTTCATTGCTGCAACACTTTTATCAATGACTTGGATAAAGGCATAGATAACATACTCATCAAATTTTCAGATAACACAAATCTGGAAGAAATAGTTCAAACACTTGGTGATAGTTCGGATTAAGAAGATTTTAGAGGATGTTAGAACAAATGGAGGAATTCATGAAGAAGAAATTCAAAAGAGATTTATAAATGTAAAGTCTTACACTTGAGTACAAAAATCATCATTGCAAATATAAGATGGGGTAGGGGTTTAGTGGACTTATTATGAATCATCAGTGTAACGTGGCAGCCAAAACAAATAATGTGACAGCAGACAGAATTTCTAGGGGGAAGCATATGATAGTTCCTCTGGACTCTGCCCTCATCTGATGTCATCTGGAGTAGTGTTTAGTTCTGGGCACTACTACTCAAGAATGTCCTTGAAAAGCTGGGGAATTTCCAGAGGAGGATTGCCAGGATGTGAGGGGTCTTGAGTCTTTGAAATGAGAGAAGCCTTTGAAGGAAGTGAGCATTTCAGCTTAGAGAAAAGAAGATTTGGGGAGACATGTTCCTGTCTTTAAATATATGAAAAGTGGGCATCTAAAGCAGGGATTAGACTTGTTTTGCTTTGCTCCAGAGGGCAAAATCAACAATAATAGGTGAAAATCAGAGAGAGACAGTCTTAGCCTTGATGTCAAGAAAAATTTTGGCTTTCACATTCCTAAAGGTAGAACTGTTCAAATGTGAAACGAGCTTTCTTTTTCTTTTTTTTTTTTAATTTAATTTTTAAAAATTATTTTTAATTATCATTTTTCTCCTTCTCTCCCATCAACTGAAAAGGCAAGAAATACATGCAATGCTCCTTATACATATGAAGTCAAGCAAAACATATTTCTATATTAACCACTTTTCAAAAGAAGAAAAAAAGCAAAATAAAGAAATGGAAAAATATATACTTCATTTTGCACTCAAGAGTTCATTCCTCCTCTCTCTGAAGGTTTAGCATTTTTTTTCATCAAGAATCCCTCTTGGATCACTGTATTGAGCCTATTTCTATTAATAATAATTCGTAATAACAGGTGCTGAAGCAGTGAAAAGAGTGCTGTACCTGGAGACTAAAGGTCTGAGTTCAAAGATGGCCTCACACTTACTAGCTGTGTGACCCTCAGCAAATGACTTAACCTGTTTGCCTCAGTTTCTTATGTGTAAATTGGGGATAATAATAGCATCTACCTTCCAAAGTTGTTTTGAGGATCACCTAATATTTATAAAGTACTTTGTAACCTTAAAAGTGCTATGTAAATGTTAGTTATGATGATGATATTAACTATAATGAAACCAGTTTAAATTCTTAGAAAACTTTTGTATGTGTTCTCTAAATTTTTCAGCTCTATATAAAGAATACTGAACCTTAAAAACACATATAACATTTAAAGAAGATTTTTAAGACTCCCTAAAGCCACTATCTCAAGCCACAGAATGGGCTATCTTGAGCAATGGAAAATTCCTCTTCTTAAGAGGATCTTTTCAATCCAGGGAAAAAGAATTTGAGAGCTTAAAGGATCCCAATAGTCACCTAGGCCAACTCATGCATAAGAGAAATCCATAAAGCGGTCTTTGAAGTTCTACATATAGATATCACTCTCATTTTACAAGTGAGGAAACCCCAGCAGAAAAAAATTATATGACTTGCCCCAAGTCACACAGTTGTTAAGTGCCTAATTCCCAGTGCAGTATTCTATCCATTGAGCTACCCAGCTACTGTAAGAGTATAAAAAAAAATAAAATATAAACTAAGTCAAATATCCTGAAAAGAATGAACTGTGAATATAAAAGGGGGAGGTGAGGTTAACAGAGAAAGCAAAAGAAAGGCCTTGTGCTATGTCATGGGTGTCAGATTTTTCAACTAGAGGGGCAATCTTTTCTATTCCAAAGACTTCTTACCAATGGTAGGGGCCAAAGATCAGAGGCTGTGACTCTTTTTTCTCACTCTCCCCATAACTCACACACCTCAGGACCCAATAGAGCCTCATCTTGAGGACTAACCTTAAGAACAGGATTCCTAATATTTCAGGAAAACTACTGCCTCAGAACGCCCTTGACTGGAAACAAATCTTCTACTGTGGTAAATAAGAGTCTTATACCCAAAGTGAGAAGTCACCAAAAGAGGTAAATGGACACAGAGAAAAGGAACCTAATGACAAAATCCATCTTCAAGCTTCACAGATTTCCTTTGGCAGACCCTTTTTACTTTCTACTTGTTAGGGACAGCGTGTGCTGGGGTGTTTTTGTTTTGACCCAGTAGTTGCTGGACTGGTTGTTCTGCTTTCTGGATATTATGTGCTTTTAAAAAACACTTAATTTCATTATTAGAGGAGCTTTGCTCTCAGACAGTTGTTAAGGTATCACTGAATGTTATTTGGATATCAAAGAACTGTAACTCCTTTTGAGTTTGTGTCCATATTCCCTGTACAGCTTATCACACGGTAGTTTCTCTGATATAGTGGTGAGAATGAGATTCTAAGAGGACAAGCCATCAGCACCACTAGCTAAGTACTCAGTTGTCCTTATCTCTTCATCTGTTCTTGTCGTCCTTTACTAATGTATATTCCCTTAGATTCTCTAAGCTGTCAGTTTCTCTGTTCAAAAAAGCATGTTAGATTAAAGCTAAGTCAGTATTTCCCTGGGATATCTGGGAGGCAGAAAAAGATAAAGGACAATTTAGTGTTTATAACAAAGAACCTAATCAATCCACACACACTGACTGAGTATAATATTATGCCTACAAAGGAGAAATAAAAATCACTGTGCTTAGGAGTTTTAAGGAGAGGCTTTAGCCACTAAGGCCATTTTCATGAAAACTCTCTGAATAAAACTGGTCTGCTTCAGAGTAAGGGTACATCCCACTGAGCCCCAGCTTCCTCTACTCATTACATATCTATAAAGCTTTGCTCCAGGTGACATAACTAAGTTGGCTCACAAAAACTCATATTGAAAAAAAATTAAAACACAGAAAATAAGAAATTTTCAGAAATTTAGCTTCTATAGTCCCAAAGTGCCCATCTTAAAAGGTGTTCTATCTCCTCCAAAGAAAATATCAAAGCCTTTAATCTCTGGATCTACCTTTGCAAACAAATTTCCAGGGCAGAGGCTGCAAAAGTAGCTCAGCTAAGTCCCCTTTACTTCTCCCCAACCTCCTACCACCATCACCCCTATACACATCTTTTACTCTTCATTTTTATCTGACTCTCTCCGGCTCCAGCCCCAACCTCACACACAGGAGCAGCCTCAGGGACTTTCTGGTCACACTGTTATTCTCTAGATGGGATAATCCACCTCACAGCAGCCAGGCAGAGCCCGCAGCCTGCAGCTCTAAAGATGAGAAGTGTCCCAAAAGGCTCTGGCGTGCTTCTGCTGCCATCTTATGGGCACAAGAGGTTCAACATGAGCAACGTGGAAAGGAGGAGAATGGCTCTGAAGTCCAGTTTCCACCTCTGACACTCACTTAACTTCATCTAAAAAATAAAGGGGTCCAGCTAAATGGTCTCTGAGAGTCCTGCTGGCTCTGGATCTGCGACACTCTATTGCACAGCTTGTCCACGTTGCCAGTCATCAGCAGGATTCTCCTGAATCTTCACAGCTGACTTGCCCAGTATATCTGGCTTTGATCAGAAGGTGCCATTTTAAAACTTTCCATCATACATTCAAAATAACATTTCTTTCCAAAAAAATACAACCAAACTCCACTGGGATAGTAGCAAAACAGCTCTGACTCAGTTCTGAAGATATCTTTACTTCAATGTACAATTTCTTACGCAAATATTAAGCCAAAAGCACTCTACCTCTCCACCAATCCTCCTCCCTCCCCCCCTGCCCCCCCACCCATACACCCATGGTTGTTCCCATAAAAAGAGATACTGAGAAGAATCAGTACCATGGACTTAATAGATATCACTTAAGTGGTCAGCTGTCCTACTTTAAGGCTGAAAACTATCAGAAAAGCTTAAAACTTTTCATTTGGGGCATTTTTTTTTTGCCCTGATTTCTTCCCCTGAATAGAACAATCCTCCCACCAAACTATCACAAAAGGGAAAGGCTAAAAGAACATGCATCTGAAGTAATAATTAGTTAGGGAATCTTTACTTTAAAGGAGCTTTACCTGAAATTATTGCCTTCCCTTGTCCGGCTGTTCAGACTTTCAGCATACCTGAGCAACTGGCTTATCCTAAGGAGCTTCTGAGCTCAGAAGGGGCTGATGTGCCAGCCAGGGCAGCAGTTTCCTGGACACCTGCCTAGCATACAATAGGTCAACCCCCTTCAGACAAATCCACACTTCTTTGCTTTCTACAGAACCAGCACTGGGAGAGAACTGGCTCAAATGAGTGTGGGCTCCAATCTCTACCTCAATGTATCTCAGAGAACTTCTGTCTGCCCTGATGTATCTTATAACGTACCCAGGTAGGTGATTTCCAGAAAGTCCATCTCCCAATAGTCAGGGTACCCCACACCTGCCTTTGCCCTCTCCCTAGCAAAATACTTAGCCCTCTCTTTCTGATGAAGACACTGGTAGTTTCTCTACTCAACATGGAAAAGTCAGCTGGAAGAAAAGGAAGGAAGAGGAAAAAAAAACATTTGGGGCCCTCCCACAGTCATAGCTCTGAAAAAAGGATCAACTTTATCTAAAAGTAGATTAGCTATAAAAACATAGCTGATAAAAGCTTTGAGTACTAGGTGTTAGATAACTGCTCACTTTACTCTGAAGTGCCCAGGAAACTGGGGAAGGAGCTAGCAGAGGGGCCCCACCTCTGAGGAGAGGATTCCCTCTCCCTTCTGAGTTCATGTGTAGTGGACAATGGAAGACAAATTTCCAAATAAAATTGCAAGGCTTCTCTCTTTCTGAAGTGGCACGTTTTTCTTTTAAGAGAAATAGAGATTTTTGTGCCCTCTAAAATTTTCATTTAATTTTTTTTATTGAATATTACTTTTTTTTTTTGGTTTGTTTCAAAGTCATGAGTCCTGATCATTTAACCCTCAATAACCTGAGTTTTAGGTATTCCAGGGCACTTTTGCTAAAACTGTTCAATAGGGAATAACAGCCAGTATTATGGTGTTTTTAAACTATGAAATACGTCTTAGGGGCACTGCAGAGTAAACAGAAGGAGAAATCTTGCTCAAACCAAACCTCTCTGTCAAGGTCAGCTGTTCCCATACTGAATTTGCTAATTATAGCTCCATGTAGATTACAAAGTGTTTACATTCTTGGAAACATTTTGTCACTGAGATGGAAAGTATCAGAAGGTAGCTGTCCATGAGTGACATTTATGCTTTCACTCTTACAAAAATTTCATTTCTGGATCCGAACATAAACTATTAATTGTCGCTAAAAACCAGTTATTCTAAATTACAGGAAGGAAAAACTTAGGCCACCTTCAAATACTATCCCTGATGTTCCTAGCTATATGACTGACTGTGGACAAGAAATCTGACCTCTTTGAGCCTCATTTTCCTCATCCATAAAACGGAGAGAATAACCATCTGTAGTACCTACATCAGAGCTTTGGGGTGAGAGTCAAATGAGATTACGAATGCACAATGCTTTGTGAACTTGAAAACACTGTGAAAATGGCACTCGTTATTAATTTTATTTCTGAAACAAAATCTCTACAGTTCCTATGTGTGGTTTGTGAAATAACCTGAAATAAAGGATGGTAGTAACATCTAGCACTCTTGGTCCCAATATGTTATTTTTAAATGAACCAGCTGTGAGCAGCAGATTGTACTGAAAATCTAGGATACCATATACACCAAAATACTCACTGAAGCACTGAAGTTTCTGTGGGTGTAGCAAAAAGATAGAAATAAAGTGGTAATTGATTAGGGAATGACTAAACAAATTGTGACTGAACCACAGGAAACAAGGAAGATGACGAATTCAGAAAAGCATGGAAAGCCTTAAATAAACTGATACCAAGTGAAAAAAACAAAAACAGAAAAACAACAAATACAATAATTATGAAATGTAATTAGAAAAAACAATAAAATGAAAATGAATGCCATTTCATTATAATAGCTCACTCTGGAGAAAAATAGAATATTTACTTTCCATCCTTTGTTGAAGAGATGAGATACTTTGGGTGTTAATATTGCCCTATACTATCTGATACACTGGTTCATTTTCCTAAATTATTTTTAATGCCTTAATACATTTTGAACATTTAAATAGTTTAACCACTAGGTTCTGGGAGGAAGAGCATGAAGAAGAGAAGAAATATAGTCCAAAAAAAAAGTGGTACAAACCAAAAGACATAAATAAAAATATTTTTGTCTTGAAAGGAAAGCTAAAGTAGGATACTTTAATAACCCAGTATGGGGAGGGGGGGGGAGGAGGAAGGAGAGAAGGAAAAAAACTTCAGGACCAGATGTGAATTCTATCAAACATTCATGGAACGTTAAATGTGAATACTACTGCAATAATAAGGCAAGAGTGTTCCAATTTCTTTCTACAATGTAACACAGTTTTGACATCTAAACAGAAAGACAAACCATATAAAGAAATGTACCTATTAATATCCTCAAAGGGCATTTACCCATTAAAACAATGATGCATTAGAAAAATTATACACTGATCAGATTGAGTTTAGATCAGAAACATAGGGTTGGTTCAACATAAGGAAGACTTTAGATGTAATAAATCATGTTAATAATACAAATAATAAAAACTACAAGATTATATCAATCGATAGAAAAAAGCTTTTGACAGAATCCAACAATCACTTTTATAAACTCTAAATAATCATAGGAATAAATGAACTATTATTTAACATAGTGAATACTTTTTTACTTAAACTCAAAAGTAAACATTATATGTAATGCAGAAAAGACTTTCCAATAAGATCAGAAATAAAGCAAGGATACCTATGATCATCACTACTATTTAACGGTACTTGAAATGCTAGCTATAACAATAAGACAAGACAAAGAAATTAAGAGAAAAACACAAAGAAAAAACCAAACCTCTGCTTTTTGCAGGTGAAATAATGTATATTTTGAAAATCTTAGAGTCACAAAACTTCAGCAAAGTTGCAAGAAATAAGATAAAAATACAAAAATTACCAGCATTCACACACATACATACACTCCAGCAAAAAGAACTAGAAAGAGAAATTCCATTCAAAATAACTACAAAAAACTATAAAAACATTAATTCCTCATAGGTATACCAACCTTACATAAGTTATTCTACTAATTCAATATTGTACAAAACTTTCAAAAGAATATTTTATAAATCCTTAAAAAGTAATTAATTTTATATGGCAGAACAAAAGGTCAAAAATGTCAATGATTAAAAAAAAAAAAAAAAAAAAAAAACAGGGAGTATATCAGCACCAAATTTCAAACTGTACCAAAAAAACAAACCCCCAAACCCAATAATCCTTAAAAGGATTTGATTTTGTTTAGATAGATAGATAGATAGACAGACAGACAGACAAATAAAGAGGTTGACCAAGAGGACAGATTAAGTTCACAACATATAGAGGTAATCATAGTAGTAGTAGAGTTTTGATAAACGCAAAGACCCGAACACAAAAGACTCTTAGAAAAACAAAGATATGGCAGGTTTAGTTTTAGACCAAAACTTCATACCAAAATAAGTACCAAATGAATATATGACCTAGATATAAAAAGATTATTATAAATAAACTGGAAGGGCAAGGTATTTTTAGGGCATGGATAGGGAAAAGAATTTATTTTCAGAGGAGATCATATAAGATAAAAGAGACAATTTTGATTATATAAAACTGAAAGTTTTACATAAATCTAATATAATGAAAATAAAAAGGGAAATAGGTTAACTGGGGGAAAATTTTCATAACAATTTTCTCTGATACAGATTTTCCTTTTTAAGATAGATAAGGAATTAATTCAAATATATAAAACTAAGATTTAATTTAATGCTTAATAAATAAATTATTAAGAAATATGAAGAAAATTATCAAGGAACAATTATGAAATGATGTTCTAAATAATTAATAATTAAAGGAATACAAATTGAAGCATATGTAGGCACAAAATATTTATAAAATTTATATAAGTTAAAATATTAAGAAATGATTTATATATGCAAAAATATGATTAGCAGTTCTTTTTGTGGTAAACAGAAATTGGAAATCAAAGAGATATCTTCCAATGACAGAATGGCTAAACAAATGTAGTAGATGAAGGTAACGAAGTTTTTTTATGCCATAAGAAATAATGAAATGGACAATTTCAGGTGAAATTGGGAAGACCTTTATGGATGATGTCTAAGTGAACTTTTCCAACTAAGCAAACAATTTATACATCAACATTTATAGAGAAAACAAACTTTGAAAAACTAGAACTCTGATCAATGCAAAAATAAACCATAATTCCAAAAGAATGAAGATGAAGCACACTACTCACTTTCCAAAAGAGAAATGAAGTTAAAATACAGAAAAAAAGAGACATTTTTAAACATGGCTAATGTTTTACAAGACTATGTAGAAATATATTGAGGGAGTTTTCAGATTTTTTTTTTTTTTGATTGCTTGATTAAGAGGAAATAGTTACAGTAGCAGGGAAAGAGTAATTAAAAAAATGCTAGATGTTTAAACATAACAATAATAAACAATTACAAATTAAAGAAAAGTTAGTGCATATTTTTTCTAGGAAGTCATAATTATTTGGTGGATAACATAATATTCAGAAACAAGAAACATTATTCTCCTTATCTTTTTCAAAACAGGTGCAAATGTGAGATAACAAAACAAAACAAAAATTCTATATACAGTGATACATCCCTTGAAGAGCATATTCATTCAGCCTGCTGATTCCTGCTGTTCTTTAGCTTCCAGAAGATTCTGAGTTGTCATTTATACTAAAGGAGATAACAGCTTGGGTTTTTTTTTCTTCTTTCAAAGCACAGAAATGGAAACTTGATTCAATATTATACAAGTAATTTGGAAACTTCCAAAGTGGCAATGATGGAAAATATGTCTACTGCTGTCCATAGTGATCACAGTATTCAGTGTTAGAAGGGATCTTGGATGTCATCTAAACCCAAATCTCTATCTCATCCATAAACTCTTAATTTTTAAGATAAAGAAATTGGCTCAAAGATGTTATGTTCAAGATCATAAAATAGTAAGCAGCAAAGATGGGATTTGAACTAAGTTCTCTGACTTCAAATCTAGTTCTTTTTTCATCATACCAGATACCTCTCACTCCATCTAAGCTCTCTCCTCAGTCTTATATCCAGCATCCATCCATCTCCCATCTCTTTCACCCTTTTTACACTACACACAGTCATATCCCTTCTAAGGGTCAGAGAGTGTACAGGACAGTGAGAGAGATAAAAGTCTTCCCCATCCACCTTTAAACTATTACATATTTAGAGGAAACACATAAACCATACATTTCAATTCTTCATTGTGACATGGATGGATGCCTGGCCCCTCAGATTGTATGTTCCATGGTAACAGAGAGAAAAGATGGTTCAATATTATCATTAAACTTTTGTATAAAAAATTTCTTTTCAATGTACCAGATTTCCATGGCCAAATTTATTCTCTTTCCCTGGAAAAATGCTCTTTCTCTGATTTCATCATTTCTGCCAATGGCAAGTCCCCCCCAAAATAAAACTTTCATGTAAACTGTAACTTTTCATTTATATCTTAAATCTAAACAGTTACCATGTCTTATCAGTCAACCAACAAACATTTATAGAATGCCTACCAAATAGCAGGCACCATGCTAAGATTGGGGAAGGCGGGGAAGGCGGAGATACAAAGACAAACAAAACACTCTTTTGTAAGAGATGTACTACTGGCAAATGAATCTTCCTTACTATAGCAACCTGGACATGTACTATTCTACTGAAAGAGCTTCGATGATCTTGCTGCCTTCTTGGTAAAAATAAAAAAATAAAAATAAAAAAACAATCAGGCATTCAAGACTATGTACAATCTGGACCACTCTACCTTTTTAGCCTTTTTTTCATTTTCTTCCCCTCCAATTATTCTAAGCTCCAAATAAACTACTATACACTACTTGCTAAATATATCCTATACTTTCCTGTTTCCATATATTTGCACACATTTGCTAGATCTGGAATATTGTCCCTTTTCCCTTTCCTGTCAATTGTGAATTTCCTATTTATCCTTTAAAAATGTCAATAAAACTTTCCCTAAACCAACAGGTTGATAACCAACTTTACTTAGTCTTCACACAGTTTTTTATTCTGCACCTTTGCAATGCATTCACATATTATTTGTATTACAGCTATCTATTTATATCAATCACTACAGTAGAATATGATGATATTTTAACTTTGTATCTCCCTTAGCACCTAACATATGATTCTTTACAATTTAACTAATGTGTCTTGAATAAAAGCTTTGTTATAAACTTGAATGAGACTACACTATAGTGGCAAGGGCATTGGTTGGGGTTGGAGAGAGAAGATTCTGACTGAATTTCAATTTGGTTTACTATCTAGACAACTTCAGGAAAGTCACATAATTTATCTTGATGTCAGTTTTCTCATATATAAACTGTATTAGATAATTCCACCTAGGATCCAATGATCCTATGATATCAAAAGGTTTGTTCCATTGGTCATAACTTAATAATGTAATTCGATTTCTAACAACATTTGTTACAAGAGAAGTCATTCTGGGAAGTAAAGATATAAAAAAAACTTTTGCAACTAAATTTTTCTAGCAACCAAAATAACGGTTTCATCAGTTTCACATTAGGAGTAATTGTACTCTTCGGGAAAATCAAGGCATGCTAGAATTAGAATTTGGTTGTTTTTCCACTTAACTCCATTAGAAAACATTGGCATTGATTGAAGTTATATTCATACTGTGTCCATCTTAGAGTCACTGATTGGATTCTGACTTGGCAATAGTAACACACATACAATATGAGGCTGCCAGGATGCCAATAAAAGTCAAAAGAAACGAACCATCTCACCCATTCATGTCTTATGAGCCTACCACCAACAGTACTCAACATAATTTCAGCATAGAATTGAACTTCAATTCAATGTGTTTACCATATAAAAGTCATGGCTAGGGAATACCAAGAAAAATTAAAAGTCCTTGCCCTCTAGTAGAAAAAATAAAATACAACATGAGTAAAAGAATGCTCACCACAGAGAGGCAAAGAAGTAGGAGAAAGGAGAAGAAAAAAAGGAAAGGAAGGGAGAAAGGAGGAGAGAGAAAAAAAGGAGAGAGAAAATTAAGGAATAGGAAGAAGAGAGAAGGAGAAATGAGGAAAATGGAAGCAGAAGAAGAGGTGAGGGTATACACAAGAGTAGAAGACGAGGGACAGAGAGTGGAAAAACAGAGCAAGAGAATTCAAATGCTGTTAGAGGACTCTAATATTAGCTAGGGACTTGTTTATAGATTGTTGCTAAGGAAAACTTCAGGCTTTGGAAAATGAACCAGACCACTATACCACTGTGACAGCTGCTGTTCAGACTTGATATCCATATAGGCTTATCTTCCAAATGTTTCCTATTTTCCATTTCCAACCTGCTATCAGTTAGCCAAATCAATTCCTTTATAATCAAATGAATCCACTAGTTTTTTTTTTCCTAATGTCCACAAGAACTATGAAATTTGCCACTAGAGCAAAGATCCAAGGCTCATTCAAAGAGAAAATTTGTCTTCTCCTGGGTTATAAACTAAGAATAACAGGCAGTCCCACTACTCAAACTGACCTTCTGAATTTAACATTAACTACATCCAAAAGAAGAAATTGTTCAATAATTCAATGTAGAGACTGTTATTTAGTCCTCAGTCTTCCACTCACTCACTGGGAGATTTTGAATATGTAATTTCCCTTGTGTCATGATCTCATTTTCTCATATCTAAAAATTAGGGAGAACAACTCTTACCCCTCTTTACCACAAACAAAAGATATGGATAAATATGAAAAACATTTTAAATGCTTCCTAATCCAAGGTAGTATCTCTCATTAAAAAAAATAGAAGTATTTCAAGAGTTTTACTCTGAATTATACTGTCTATTCAACATAATAAACTATCTGGATTCCCATGAGACTTGAAATCAGTTGATTTATTTGGTTTAACCTGATATCTTCATGGGCACTGAAGAAACAAAAAAGTCATCTAATATTTTTGAACAATAGTCCCAGTAGACAGCAAAATGAAATGTCTCACCAGTATGAATGTAGGTGAATGATTTATATTCACATAGATTCAGACCCCCTCTCTGATCCAAAATTCTAATTCATTCCTGGTGAAAATGACAGACTTCTCTAATAAAGCCTGATATTTAGGAAATATAATAGTCTCCCTCCTGAAAGAGCAAATTACACTAATTACAATTAAAGCTAATTACTAAGGGAATTGCTTCCACTGACCATATATGTTGCCCTTCCTAGAGCAACAGCCTTTCAAAAGCCAGTTTTAAAGGCCCATTTCTCCAATCATCATGAGCTTCAAATCAGATATTTTGAAAATAGAATGTACTTCTGCACTAGTTCCCAGCAGGCGCTGAGATGTGTCCTTTTATAGTGCAACAAAAGGCTGATTACAGGGAATGCTGCAATTCAAGGAAAGAATTAAGCACTAGCACATGCTGTTAGAGAGAACAGTTTGCTTGCAAAACATTTGATTTGTGTGGGGGGAGGGAAAATTCTTGTTTGGGTGAAAAGAGAAAATGAATTGGCTTCATCTTACTAACAGCCATAACAAAATGTTTTATGATTATGGGGTTTTTTATTCCCAAGAAAGCAGGCCTTCTCAAGACATATTATACTTGCAGTATTCTACATGTAAGCTACATTTTGATCCATTTAGCATAATGGTCTTAGGAATAATGTTACTCAGATCCTTAGTACTATTGTGTTGGCTAATATTATCATTATTCAAATCAGTTTAATGTGTCTATTCTATTCCAAAGAACGTTTTCTACATATTTACATACATATATGATTGTCCATGTGTGTATCTGCACATCTGTCTTTTACATGTTTTTCCATATCAGCACGTCCTATAGACTTTAAAATATGAGTGCCTACTGAGTATATAGCATCTAACTCAGAACTACATGAAATAAGATACTAGACAAAGGTTTTTGTGAAAAGGAAGAAGAGGAGGCTAAGGATGATAGAAATGGTGACTCAATTACATCAAATGAGAGTCTATCCAGTTTTCTCATTTTCAAATTCCAAGTTCTATTCAAAGTTTCTTCCTTGTACTCATTCTTTTGCAACTCCAAGTCTTACACCTGGAACATTTCCTTACCCCTAACTTCCCCAGCGATTGATTTTTTTTTTATACCAAAAAAATCCTAAAACTTTCATGAAGTTTTGGGACTTTTTTTGGTATAAAAAAAAATCAATCTGGCTTTTTCAGATAACAAGAGAAATCTTCCACCTGTCCTTTTCAATCTAAGATAAAATGTCATACCTTCCTTCTAAAATGCAATGCATTAAAAAGGTGGAAGAATATACATATGAAATTATCAGATATAATCACTGTATTTACTTGTTTTAACTGTTAGTTTAACTTTATTATAAAGGAAGTTTCTTCTCTTTATTATAAGGGCAGTCTTCTTTTGGAGCAAAGAGAGTTGTTGGGAAGTGATGAAATATTTAAAAAGGATCAATAAAATATTTTTAAAAGATAAAATTGCAAATCAAAATCCTTTTGGAAGATACTTAATCAACTCTATTCACATATGGTTCTATATTTTTTGAGGACATAACTAATCTATATACTGTAATAATTTACAGTAATGTAATTTTCAGTAATAAATGTCACTTTACTTTCATCTTTTAAAAGATGATTTCTATGTGCTCTAACTAGACTATAAACTCCTTGAGGGTGAAAGATCACATCAAGAAGATTTTCCAGTTATCTGTCTCTATTATTCCCATCTCTGATATGGAGCACCCTACATAGCATATAGCCCATCAGAGGTGTTACATGCTAAATCCACATTCCTGCTCTTTTAATATATGCTTTCTCTCTATATATAATTACAAACCATTCATGCTTTGGTTTAATGTTCTTATACTAATATCTCTACATCCCATATATGTGTACTTGAATTAATGTTAGTCTTAGACTACTAATTTCCCCAAAAGCAGAAAATGGTCTTATTTATTCTTTAAAATGACTTAATCTCAACTTTCCACCCTATCCAATTTCAACTCTATAGTTAATCAGTTCAATATTATACTATCCTCTACTCTTGATTCCCTTATCCTATCTCCATTCATGTTGGCCAAATCCAAACCTAGATAACTCACACAATTTTACTTCTTCCCCTCTTATTGTTTTGCTCTAGAATCTTGCTACATAGGTCCAGTGCCATTTTACATTTTCTAATTTCTAAGAGACCTCACAAGAAAGTTATTTCATTCTCTCTTGATTCTCTAGCGTCTTCTCCACAATTTGCTATTCCAAACTTTGTCGACTCTCAAATTTCCTACATTATTACATCACTGCCTCTCAGATAAGGAACTAAGTTCATGCTTTAATGAGAAAATAGAGCCATTCCCTGTGAACTTCCTCTTCTTCACTTCTCTACATTTCAAACCCCAGATATCATTTGCTATTCTCTCTTTTTTTATTACAAACCTTGTTGAAGAAGTAATTCCTTCTCTTCTCCAAGACCAATACCTTTATACTGCCCCTTGATCTCACTCTCACCTGTCTTCACCAATAAACTACCCCCACAATACCCACTCTCTAATTTTTAATTCTTATCTACTTATTCCTTCTCTGCTGGCTTACAAATATGTTTAGGTCTTTATTGATTCTAGCATCCCCACCCATCCTGTGATAGCCAAAATCTTAGAAAAAGCAGTATCTTCCTACTTCTATGCAATCAATTCTTAACCCTCTGAAAACTTGCTTCCAATCTCATTGTTCAACTGAAGATCTTCAGAAAGCTAGAATCTGCTCTCCCCAAAGTCATCGATCATAATTTAACTGCCAAATGTGATGAACGTCTTCTTCCATCCTCATTCTGTTTGACCTCTGGAGCACCTGACAACTTTCTTAAATACTCTCTTTTCTTGGATATTTTCTTGTTTCTAATTTTATCATATTATTTTTTTCCTGTTTCTTCTACTACTGTCTGATCATTCTTTCTCATTCTCCTTTTTTGGATCATCACCTGTATCACACTCTAATTGAGTGTGATCTCAAGGCTCTGTCTTGGACTATTACTGGTTTTTTCCCTCTACATTATCTCATTTGATGACTTTGTCAGCTTCCATAAGATTAATTATCATCCCAATGTAACCTTACTCTGTTTCCTTAGTATCAATCTTCCATAGTGAAATAGCTATTAAAAATAGGACAAACTGGTTGTCCTATATTCCCTAAACCTGTTAATTCCAAAATTGAACTGATCCTTATTACAAATTTTCCTACTTCCATTATCCTTCTGGTTACCCAGATTCAGAACCTTGGTCACCCAGACTCATTTCTTTGACTCATGCTAATTGTCAAACTGTTTCTGTTTGCACATCTCTTCCAATCATCTTTATTTATATAGCCATCATCCTAGCTCAGGCCCTTACTATCTCTCACTTGGACTACAAAAGTTTTCCAACTGATGTCCCTACTTTAAATTTTCCTCCTTTCTAATCCATCTTCCACTGGACTCTGTCTCCTGACAACTCAAATCTCACCTCCCATAAGAGGCCTTTTCTGATATGGACATTTCCTTTCAATGGTTAGTACCTCTTGTCTGAGATTTCCTTCCCTTTACAGGGTATTTCTCTTCTATTTACATTTTTTTTTTCCACATATTATTTCCCAGACAAGAACACGAGTTTCTTGAGGTCAGGGATCATTTTCTTTTCCTTCTTATGTATTCCCAGTACTTAGTACAGAACTTGACATAGCAGACACTTAACAAATGCTTGTTGATGATGATAAGGAGGCCCTTCCTGATCTTTGTTAGCTTCTAGTTCCTCTTCTCTTCATCCCCTGCCAAATTCCCTTGAATATATTTTATACACCTTTAGGTATGCATTTGTTATCTTCTCCAGTAAAATTTCAGTTCTGAGTTCAGTTTTAAAAAGTTCAGTTCAGTTCTGTATAGAGAACTGACTCAAATTAATAAGAATAAAAGTCATTCCCAATTGATAAATGATCTAAGAATATAAACAATTTTTAGGTGAAGAAATTAAAGCCATGAAAAAATGCTCTAAATCACTACTGATTAGAGAAATACAAATTAAGACAACTCTGAGGTACCACTTAATATCTCTCAGAATAGCTAAGATGACAGGAAAAGATAATGATAAATATTGGAGGAGATGTGGGGAAACTGGGACATTAACACATTGTTGGTGGATTTGTGAACTGATCCAACCATTTTGAGGAGCAATTTAGAACTATACCCAAAGGACTATCAAATTGTGCATACCCTTTGATCCACTATTATCACCACTGAGTCTGTACCCCAAAGAGATCATAAAAGATTGAAAAGGACCCACATGTACAAAAATATTTGTAATAGCCTGTAGAGAGCTGAAACTCTGAATCAGACAAGAGAGCACTTAAGGCCACCTATTTGATGTCAGACAATGGCTCTATTAGAATATATTTGGATCATGGCTCTCCTCACCATTGGTGCTTGCTGAATGTTTGGTGGTGAAAGAATCGTAGGCAAGGATTGGAGGGTGGAGGGAGAGAAGTGAGAGTCACTTGGCAGTAGAACAAGGAGGAAAGAAGCTGGAGACTCCAAATTTCAGAATCCAGTTTACATCTTTGGCAAGCCACAAGCCAGCCTGCTTGCCTCCTTCACTTCTCCCCCTAAAGACCAAGGACTGTGATTTGTCCTGACTCTGACTGACCCTGAGGCCCTCCAGGGAGCTAGTCTGGATTTTACAACAGCCCTTTTTGTAGAGGCAAGGAACTGGAAATTGAGTGGATGCCCAACATTAGGGAATGGCTGAATAAGTTATGGTATGTGAATATACTGAAGTATTATTTCTCTGTAAGAAATGAGGGACAAACTGATTTTAGAAAAGCGTAGAAAGACTTACATGAACTGATGCTGTATGAAATGACCAGAACCAAGAAAACAATATACACAGTAACAAGATTATGTGATGATTAATTTGATGGATTTGGTTCTTCTTAACAATGCAATAATTCAAGGCAATTCCAATACTCAGGATGGAAAATGCCATCCACATCCAGAAAGAGAAGTATGGAGACTGAATGTGGATCAAGGCACAGTATTTTCACCTTTCTTATTTGTTGTTTTATTTTCTTTCTCATGGTTTTTTTTTTCTCCCTTTTGGTCTGATTTTTTTTTTTTTTTTTGCAACACATGATAAATATGAAAATGTTTAAAAGAATTACACATATTTAACAAATCTGATTGCTTGCTACTTTAGGGACGGGGAGAGGTAAGGGAGGGATGAAGAAAATCTGGAAGACAAAGTCTTACAAAAATTAATGTTGAAAACTATCTTTATATGTATTTAGAAAATAAACTACTATATTAAAAAAAGAATTTCAAATTTTGGAAGACTGAGATAATCAGGCTTTGGTTCTGTATCAATGATTATAAATATAATATGTAAACATATAATTACTTGCTGACTAATATAAGTAGATTCTTCACATATGATGAATTTTCTAACTCCTCCCTCTTTTCCAAAATATGCACAATGATAAAGTTAACACCATAATGTTAATTCTCTCTCAGCATAGTAAAGTTTTTGAAATGGAAGGAGAGATTCCACCTGGGAGTTTTATCCTTGTAAGGGAATATCATTATTGCATTTAACAATTTTTCACCTAGAAACAGTGTCTAAATTATATCCAGGATACCATTTAGATATGTATTTCATAGTCAACACTACTTTATTAATATTTCCTTGGTGGCAAACTAATACACAAAAAGAAATTATGGTTACTGAAATGTGTTTGAAAATTCATTTTGTTCATTTAACGTTATTATTTGTCCTTCATTCAAGACAACCACGACATTAGGGAAGTGATGAAAGTCAACTGGATTTGAAGGAGGGAGATTTTCTCCTCTGGTAACATCTGGGTCCAGTAGTAAGATACAGATCAGAACGATCAGACATGGCTCTGGACGCAATTGGAGACCTTGGTCTTTTTAAGCTAAGGTCTTTAGAAGATCTAATTCATTTCCTTTTTTGGGTGTGGAGGGTGGAAATGAGGTAAAAAAGGCTCTTCTTTGTCTCATTTCTTTCTGACTTAACCTTAATCATTGCTTCAGTTAACAAAAATGAAGATCTATCTGGAGACCCATTTGCTCGACCTCATTCTGCTCCAATACTTTTAAAATATTTTTTCCTCTGACAACAACAAGCATGTGTTCTTCATTTAATATGTTATCAATGGGAAAAAATGACTGGTAGGATGAAAACAACTATTTCCTATCTCCATATCACATCTCTCTATTTCATGCCTCTATGGTTTCAAAGATCAATTAAAAATAGAACAGAATGAAAAGTTTTTTTCTTTCTGAATGATTAAAATCTATTTAAGGGCTGCTATTCCATCACAGTGAAAACCATATTTTGGAAACTGCTATCTCCTATCCTATCATGTCTTGCTCCAGCTGTATCTTTTTTGAATGGAATGATCAAAACTTTCCCACAATGTTCTTATTTTCTAATTCTTCCATTTTAATGTACTTCTTTAAATATGTTCCCAGTTTGCTGTGTGATCTTGACAAATCACAACATCTCTGTGTTTCTGTTATTTCATAAGTAAAACAGATAAAAAATCCCCTTCCATTTCTTTGACTCATCACACCAATGAGATAAAGGCACATACAGATCACAGCATTTTCTGAGATCTCTTCCTCCCTGAAGCCAAAGATAAACCCTGAATTATATGAAATCATTCAATATAAATCATCCTCAGGATGGCCAAGAAATACCACATGCCACTTTTTTATCAACTGCCTTAAAGCAATATTTAATAAATGTAAATAAAAATTATCACCCACCGCCTCCTCTCTCTGGCTTCTGTGGAGGAGTCTGTCCCAGTAGTTGAGAGCACATTGGCAGCTGTAACCCCATTGGCAGTGCTAGGCGGGGGACGATTTGTGATCACACACAGCGGGGTACTAGAGGACACACTATCTGCAGCTTTTTCCACAGATGGATCTGCGTGGAGCTTGTAAGGAGTTCTGAAATGAAAGAAGATGCAACACAGAGAACACTTAGGCATCTCCCTCAATAGATCCCTGACAGAGTGTAAAGTAAAATCAGATTTAACAGAAAAACCCTTCTGGCTCCTCTTTAGTTTTGAGCTTTTTAAGTTTAAGTTTAAAAAGCTCATCTGCTTGGGAATATTATTACTATGCCCATGCACATCCACCACTCCACCCGCTGCATTTAATGAAATTCCTTGCCCAAGATAAAAACCGTAAGCTATAGCACAGCCAAAATACTGACTGACATGAGCAATGGTATTTTGCAGGATTCCTTGCTACCATCTGGACCCCAAACATGCATACACAAGCTGGTTCTGGCCACACACAAAGGAAGACTGAAATCACTTACAATTTTGGTCTCCATCTATCCCTCAAATCAATACCTAGAAAAGGAAGTCTTCATAGGAGTCTTGAGCAAGGCATGAAGGTGTGCTCCTTGTATTATCGATGTATAAATATTCTGAATAGTTAGTAAATCTTTAGCATATTCAATTCTCCCTCTCCTAGCTCTTTTGTATTTGAGCCAATTATTTTGTGACTTGCATGCAGATTAGCATAATATATTTCTGATAAAAAAGAAAATCGGGAGGGCCAATAATTATTGGCTCAAAATGGGATCCTATGTGTAACCTTAACTACAGATTTTGTATCTACAAGATATATAATTAAAGTAATTTGCATGAGAACAGGATCTTTGTTTCTTAAAGGGATTGGCTCAGGCAGGCTCTCCTCCCAAAAAGCTATTATTTGTGATATCACAGCTTGTTGCTAGGGTAACAAAAATCCAAAACTGAAAAATATACTTATCAGAAAAGCAATCAGGGGCATGAAAACTACTAAATATCTGATATCCACCATAAGTTTAATCCGAGGAAAATTTACAAGTGATCACAAATTCATTGTCAAATATATCACATTGGCAGAATAAGCTTCAAGAAGAAATTCAAATTTAAAAAATTTGACTACATCTCTAGATCCTGCTCAATTATTCAACAAGCATTTAGTATGCTACTACTACTCACTAAGTACTGTGCTAGATGCTGGGGCTACACAGACAAAAATTAGAAAGGTCCCTACCCTGAAGCATTTTATTCTACCACAGGAGAGAACATATTACACAAAATAAATATAAGGAAAATTTGGGGAGAGGACATTAGCAGCTGTTGGGATCAAGAAGAAGCAACTCTCAAACAGGAAAGATGCCACCCAAATAGCTTTCTACAAAGGCCAGGTGGCATGTATTAGTCAGAATAGAAGTAATTTAAGTCAATACTGTTTTAAGACCTACTTGAGGAGTACACAAGAACTAGAACACTGGGTTCATGGGGTTGGCTTTTGTTGTTGTTTTTTTGCTTTTTAATGTTTGTTTTCTTCCCCTGTATATATTTGACCAGATCCAGTTGTTCTTCCTGACCTTTACTTTCTTAGGATTGGGTACTGATTGGGTAAGACTCTATACTGTGTGATTTCACAGTTATTGCTGGTGAAAATGGAGGAAAGCTTCCTCAAAATTAGGACTGTTCCAAAGTAGAATAGATTTCTTGATTAAGAAGTGAGTCCCCCATCACTAGAGGTCACCAAGTAGACAGAGGGTGGATTCCTATTTAACACATAGGCTATACAAGATGAACTCTTTAGACCCTTCTAATTCAAAGATTCTATAATTCTCTGTGATTTATCATTATCATAGCAATTTTTAAAATCAGATTTTAAAAATTACCCAAACTAAAGATGTTGCTTAGGATTATATTAAATGGATTTAAATATGTATCTTAAATGTCTCTAACTGGATCTGAGTTAGGAAGACAAGTTCAACTCCAACTTCAGAGACTCACTAGTTATGTCATCCCAACTATAAAATGGGGAAAATAACAAAATCTGCTTCCTAAGGGTTGTTGTGAGGATCAACTAAGGAAAAAAAACAAACAAGAAAGTGCTGAACTGGGAGCTTCAAGACCTAGATCCTGGTCATTTAGAGACAAAAGGGATCTTAGAAGTCAAAGAATACAGCCCTCTCATTTTAAGGCACTGAGGCCCAAAGTAGAGATGTGATTTGCCCAAGATCTTTACACAATATGGAGGATAGTTAGGATTTGAACCCAGATCTATGAAGTCTAAATTCAAGGCTCTTTCTTTTCAGAGACAAGTGGTTTGCCCAGGTTCATCCAGCTAATACATATTTGAGTCCAGAGTGGAAGATGAATCCTTCTGACGCCAGGGCCAGTCCTCTACCCACTGTGCCACCCTGCTGCCCCTAATGCAATGCTCTTTCCTCTGTACTATCCTGTCTCATCTTCTGGTCTTACTAACACCTAGATGTGAGTCTCCATTTCCTCAACTACAAAATATGTGGGCTGTTCAATTACCTTACAACCTAACATCCTATGATCTAAGAACCATTTTTAGTATTGCCTGAATGATGAGTTACTACTATCATCATTTCCTATTTACTTTCAGTTATTTGTAAAACATAGGCTCATAAAAAGTAACTGCTATCCTAAAACATAAAGCCATCTCCATAACAAAAGTGATAAATATCATAGCTCTAGTTAAAAGTAACTGCTTAACCTCTTTCCTGTCTTTGGAGAGGAAGGACCTAAAGATCACTAAACACTAAGGATCTCGAAGTGTTTCCAAGGGTTGGTTAGTTTTGTTCAATTGTTTGTCCCCACCCTTTTTATTCTATAATAAGGGAAGGATCCCTAGAAAAGGAAGAAGGGAACAATACATTAGGAAATGAAGGTAATCAAAAACTATTGTTAGCTGGCTTCCTGTTGCAGCTGCCCATATTGCTATCGCAATCTTTCTTGCCCATATTGCTATCGCAATCCTTATTCACCTCTTCACTTCAATAAAGATTGAAGATTTTTCCCTTAACCTGAATTCCTGACTCCGGCTGATTTTAAATACACAGTCATTACAAACTATCATAAAAATTTACTTTTTAAAAAAGTCATAATAGGACAAATATTTCACACAATTAACTATCTTTATCATGCTGCCTTTGGACTTACCTGAAGCCAAGAAGAGAATACTCAGGAATAAACTTCAAATGAATAATAACATTCCCCTTTCACATATTATCTAGCAAGTCCCTGTTCCCATATAGAAAACAGGAGGCTTTCTCCTAGAAGCTAATACCATTTTTCATCCTGACTACATTTGCATTCCATCTTCCATTAAAAACCAAAGAAAAGGTCTTCAAACTTTTATGTATCTGCGGGAAAATTTAGACCTTGCAAATAGGGTGTGAAAATCATTTTAACATTTGATTTAACACACACCAGGGAACCTTGAATTCCAATCATAACTGACAAGAGAGAATCCAGTGATGAATCCAATGAAGTTAAACAAAGATGTATCTTGAGTATTATATACGTGGCAATGTACCCTAAGAGTATATCTAACTTTGTAAGTAATTTTCATCAAGTTTGAGGCTTAAGTTCAATTTCTATCTGGGTATCAACAACAAAAACTTGTTGAACCTAATGCTCCATTAAACCTTACCTGCCATGGTGAACGGATGCAGTAGTATTTGCACTGATTGATGTAGGGCAGGAAGAGGCAGGTTGCCACTGGCTGCCTCGGGAGGTAGATGAACCAATGGTAGTGGGTGAGGTAGCAGGAGATGAATTGCGATTGGCTGAAATGTAGGGACTGGTGGGGTCACTACTTCTACCAAATGAAGCACTGCAAAACAGCACACAGGGTCACTTTGTCATTTCCCTTTAGGACACACAGGGCACACAATTCCCAGCCCCAGCTCCCCACTCAGATGGTGTGCTTTCCATAAACAGAAGCTAACAGAGAGAAGGTGAGGCAATGGAGAAGGGCCCAGATTTGGCTGGCACTTGGTCACTGAGGTTAGCTGCTATTGAAGAGCACAGGAAACCATGCAGCAAAGAGCAAGAAAGGAGTGCGGTTAGGACTGTGGGGAAATGGGAGAGATGGCTAAGAAGAAAATTGTGTATTCAAAGAGAGACTCATCCTATTAGACCCCAAGGCAAAAACTATGAAACGAAGTGACAGAAGTGGAAACTGTGCTGGATAATGGGGGAGAAGAAGTAATGTGGGCCCTCGAAATGAGAGGCACAGCCCGAACAGAGACAAGCAAAGGAAGGGGAAATGATCATATTAATAGAGGCCCTTGGGGTAAGGAATGATGAGGTCCTGAGAGCTGGGAGGAAATCAAGTTAGCATTCAAAAAGCCCCTACAAAAGAAGAGAATTTGGAAAGACTCCAGAGAGTAAACTAAGACCTTTAAAGGACTGGCAGATAAAGAGAAGGGAAGCCCAAGGCCCAGGGAAGGGGCGATTTAGCAATGCAGAGTGTAGTCAAGGCCTAGGAGGCATTGCACCAGATAAAGCTAGCTTTTCTTTGTTTTTATTGTCAAATGGCAACAAGAAGGACCTGTGTCAGGTGGTTAGGACTCAAAAGAGTTGTGCTGCAAAAGTGATGATCTGTCAACAGCAAATATCTGATTTGTATACCATTTTATATACCTATATATCCAGGGTCTAAAAATTTTCTCAGGCAAAAAAAGATGATGAAAAAATTTAAGAAGCCCTGCTCTAAAGAAAGGGGAAGACAGGTGTTTTTCTGGGTAGTATGAATACAAACCTCATTGCAGAGGAAATAAACTACAGGTTTTTTTTTCCCCCAAGGTTCTTCAGCCCAAGGATGACTTGAATTGTGACCTAATTTTTCCTTTTAAATCATGACTCCATAGATAGATAGATAGATAGATACTCCTGATTGAAAATTATATCATATAAAAGAAAATAGCATAGGCTTGAGAGTCAGGAGATTAGTATTATAATTCTGGCTTCACTGCTCTGTGATCTGGAAAAAATTATAATTTCTTTAGGCCTCGTTTATAAAATTGGGGAGAATACTATTTTCCTATTTACCTTTGAGCCAAGTTTGAGCACAACCAAAAAAAAAAAAAAAAGACATATGAGTTCTCAGAAGTTGAAACTATAAAAATTCAATTTCTGATGAATCTTGAACATATTTTCTTTCAAAATGCTCATTAATAAGTATGCTCTCCATCCTGATTTGACAAAATCTTTCTCCCTGCTGCTCACAAGAGCTATGCCAAAGAAAATTAGTGCATCTGTCAAACCAAATGGAGTCCATTTAATCTCTTTAAAAGAGTTGGGTTCATAAAATCAACATCCAATCACATAATGTTAGACCACTTATCTAGGCAAAAAACATCATTATTGTCATTTTATATTAAAAATACTAACTTATAGCAAGCATGTCAAACAAGGTACAACAAACCCCTGACCATTCTAATATGTTCAACTTTCTCATTCTCCTCCATCCTGCTGTATCTGCCTGGTTGAGTATATACAACTGAAAATCAAAGATAATTTTGTACCAGAATAAAATAATTTCTTGTTTTTAGCTGTGTTTTCTTTCATAGCATGTATCTATAGAACTGAAAAACTGAAGGCTACAGAGGCTGTTTATTTTATGTTTATTTATGTTATATTTTATAATTCTAATGCCATGTTCAAATATTCATCAGCTGGTGGTACATATCATTCCCTATAAGACAGTAGTAATGAGTGGGATATAAAGTGGTGATGTTTCCTATTAAATAGAAATAGGGTCTGATCTGCCTTGGTAAGCTACCTACACAAAGTCTCTCTAAGCCTGAGACAACCAATCAGTCAGCTAATGAATCAGACTATGATGGCTACAGTACAAAATGTGAATGATGAATAAAGGAAGGAGAAAGTCTCTAAGATGCTGGAAAAAGAATGAGAAGAGGACAAACCAGAGAAAAGGAATCTTCCTCAATGTCCAAAACAGGAAAATTCTTCAGTCACTGACCAATAGCAAACAAAGTAACTATAAGAACAAGACGAAAAAGTAAAACACAAGCATTCTCTAAACTTGATGGTTCTATAATCTCAAAGTGTCTGTGGCTACAGAACAAAAGAAGTCATTTAGAAAACTCAAGTACATAGTCAACTGATCTAGTTCTACTTTAATTAAAAAAAAAAAAAGCCCATGTGCACAGACTTAAATGAGGCTGCTCTTCTTCCAGAAGCTTTAGAAATATGAAAAATTTAGATTTAAGGTCAGGTTTGACAATAAACAGAATCTCTGTTATAGGATTCTATGAGGGTGAATGATGGAGATGGAGATGAGGAAAGGGTATGAGGACACAGGAGAGAGGGTAACAAAGAAAAATTAAGATCTGGGACAAAGATTGATTTAATCAATGTTAATTGCTTTTCATTTAGATTAGCCAAAATATCCCAAGAAAGTGTCAAAAAAACCCCAAAACTCAATCCTGCATTTTTGTGATACATGCAGTTGTTACTCTTGTGTCTGTAGTGCAGATTTCAAACGTGTGGTCCACAGGCCGCATGCAGCTCACAACACTCCAGAGAGTATTAAAATGTACTTGGGAAATATTAGCAAAGTGAATTAAAGTTAATTTTCAAAATAAAATTCAACAGAGATTAAAATCACATTTTAACACTAGGTCAGTGTGCAGCTAGTAGAGATCCTGAGGCGGGGTCAGACACTGTGACTGTGGTAGGTCAGTCATTGGGAATTCTTCCTCAAGATTTATACCTTTTCAAGTAGGTTGATACGTAGGTGGAAGGAGCACCTGTCTGAGAAGTCTCGTTTCCCTTTGCTTCATCCCTCCAAAGCTGCCGAGTGTAGGAGCCGCTCCGCACCAGGTTAACAGCAGATTCTCTGTAAAAGCAAAACAGAGAAGGAGAGAATGCTGTGAGGTTGGGAAAATCTTCAATCTCTCAGACCCCTACTCCAGGGCAGCCATAGTCTTATTATCATGCAATACAAACTGGGAGGGAGAAGCCCAAATAAGAAGTCCTGTGGTGAAGTTTACAGGCAAGAAAGCAGCAATGAGGCAGTGAGGTGGTAAAACAGATGAGGAAGACCCATCAGATGCTGAATTAATTGTGTGACCTGAGGCTAGTCACTTAACTTCTGCCTACCTCAATTTCCTCAACTGTAAAATGGGGATAATAGCATTCACTTCCCAGAGTGGTTTTGAGAATCAAGTAATAGATATAAAGTGCTTACTTGGCACAGTGCCTGACACAGCAGGCAATTAATAAATGCTTGTTCCCTCCCTCATTTCAAATATCTTTCTCCTGGCCACAGAAAGGAAATCACTAAATATTATTTCCATCAGTCTTTTGAGCTGGTTATCTGAACCCAAGTACTAAGGTCCTGATAATAGAGCTCCCCAGGCTCTGTGTCTGTTCCCACCTCCCTCCCCTCTGAAGTTACCTTCATTTACCTTGTATCAGTCTTAGCTGCACTGCTTGCATGTAGTCTCTCTCAATAGAATGTGAGTTCCTTAAGGGCAGGGCCTTTCCTTAATAGATACTCAGTGCCCAACACAGTATAACTTGAATTGATACAATTTGTAGTAAGAAGAGCAGATAAGGAAATAAGAGACTGAGAGGAAGAGGTATTTAGGGGAAAGTCTATCCGGGGGAGTCCTGGTCAGCAAACAGAGAAGCCCTATGGACAAAGGCAGGATGCTTCTAGAATTTGAATTTGGCAGCTTCTGGCTTCATATCCTGCAATGAGTACAGGTTTGCAAAGTGCTTTACGAACATTATCACATTTGGTCCTCACAGAAGTCCAAGGAGTTAGATGCTATTATGATCCCTATTTTACAGATGAAGAAACTGAGTCAGAGGTTAAATGGCTTTCCCATTTTTCCCGGCTTTCTAGGCACTGTACCATCTAGCTGCCTGAATAATCAGGAAGACCTGAATTCAAATCTGGTCTCTGACCCTAGTCAGGCAACTCCCGGCAAGTTACTTAAGCTCTGATCCTGTTTCAACAAGTTCCTCAGTTCCCCACAGTTGTTGTGAGGATCAAATGAGATAATATTTGTAGAGTACTCAGCATAAAGCTTGGAATATAGTAGGCACTATATAAATGTTGTTTGTTATTGTTGTTATTGGAATTAATTATCTCCAGACCAACCACTCTATACCTTAGGAGAAGGGACAAGGGCTTAACACTGCAAGCTTCCTACCCATGAGAAACTTTGATCAGCCAGATGAAGGTCCAAAACATTTTCTTTAGTAAATTTTTTGAAAATACTAGATAAATCTAGAAATAACCTAGATAAAAGTTCCACCAGATCAGGTTTTCCTCTGAGATATAGTACTTCAATTTCAATATAACTGAGTAAACAATATTAAATCATGAAAATTCTGAATTTTGTTGATTCTTGGCCTAAATGATCCATATACAGAGTTGTGAATATGCTATAAAAACCTTAAAATTCTAGGTCAGTATGCTAAAAATACAAAAAAGATCCATTTAAAGACCCTAGTTAAATCCTCTGCCCTAGGTGAGCAGTGCCCTAGCTCCATCCTTCATCAACTAAAAGATGCTATGATATAAGCAAAAGATAAAAATCTCAGTGGATACTCTCATTAAGAAGAGTTTGAAATTGAAAACTACTCATTGGTCTATGATATTTTAAAGCCTACATGTGAAAAGCAAACCCTTTACTACTTTTTCATTTTCAATTGTTCCTAACTCATTGAACTTTTAGCCATCTGAAGACTTTATTAGAACATGTTTATCTAACATAAAAGTTAGCCCCAAATCTAAGTGACTTACTGAGGAAGAGGAGAGGGGAGACTTACTTTAGATTCCTCATCCATGATATGGATGTGGTGGATCATTTGTCCCTCCCAGCTCCAGAGCTAACCTCTAGGACTACCTAGCTTCCTTGAAAGCTCAGCTCATATCATTTCATATAACGTATTTCCTGTTCCCTCAACTGCTAATAACTCCACCAACACTGAAATTACCTCTTTTTTACTTTGTATATGTTTCTATGTATATGTACTGGTTCCCCACAATAGAACCTAAGTTCCTTGAGGCCAAAGACTGCTTTTTGTGCCCTTTATCCCCAAAGCCTGGCACAAGTAGGTGTTTAATAAATACCTGGTGATTATTAATGGATATGGAACTATGAAGCTTCCCTAACCCTACACTGACATTACCTTTACTCTACATTCTTCCATTGTTTATTATGTATAAAATCTGTACCAAGCTATCTTAACTTGATCATATGGGCAGTCCATACTTATAAGATGGTTATATTCCAGAAATTCATTTGTAAGTTGACTATTTAGATTAATTTAGAGAGTAATGCATTTTCACAAAGGGGGAAAAATTACAATTAATAATTCCCCAATAAAATGTCATAAATATTATATTATATATAAGATTCCCAGGGCAGTTCACAGTGGTTCATTTCATCTGTAATATAGCTGAACTAATAGTACTAATCTGAATTTCTGAATTTTAGAAACATAGGATCATGTCATGTTGAAGTGAGGAAAATTAGGAGAAAGAACAATCTCCCCTCCCCACCTCAACACAACCTTTACCTTTTTCCTTGGCAAAAGACTGGGCCTAGAAAAATGTTGAAATAAGGAGTATTATTTTCTAGATCTTCCCCATTCTACTCTCAGCTCATAATGCTTCAATGACAAAATGCTCAGGACCGCCATACTTTTCTAGGTACCTTCAGCTGTCTCAGACTAATATTAAAATCCAGGCTGCTCGAATCACCATGCTCCATATTCAAAAATTACTGACTTTCCCCAATCAAAATCCTGACACTTTCACTTGGTCTTACCAACCAATTAATCACTGTTTATCACTTCCATTCAGTGTGCTCAGTGCTGGAGATTAAATATAAAATAAAAGTGGTTGACTGAATTAATTCTTACTAATATGTGAAAGTACTTGTATTTTTTAGAAAAGGATGCTTATAAGAATTTCAGACAATATGACAAACCTTTGTTAAAAGATCTAGAAAGTCTAGGGCAAAAAAAATTTTTTTTTTGATTTTTGTTTTTGGGTAGTAGAGAGATAAAGTTTCAGTAAGTAGACTAACCCTAACTGAAAATTTGACATCACTAGAGTCCAGGCCATTCTTCTTCCTTTTTCAAAAAATTCAGTTTCTCAATCACAGTTTTTATCCCTATCCCAACTCCAAATTCCTCTTTCCAGTTCCCGACATACTATTTCCTACTTTACTGAGAAAAATACTCACAGAGTTCCCTCTTTTCCCTTAATCCATCCCTGGAAGTGTACTGTCTCCTCCTTCACTACAGACTCTGATAAAGAGATGGTCTTTCATTTTTTCATGGCCAGTGCCCAGTATTTAGGACTTTGATCCTATCTATGCTAATTTTTTCTAATAGAAAACTTGATTCTTCTGTCATTCTCTTCATCAATTTTTAATCTCTCCATTTTTATTGATTTTTTTTCTGTGCTCCCATCTCCTTAAAAAAAGAAAACAACCAAAAAACCCTTCACTTGATCTGTCATTTCCTCATATGCTATATATCTTCTCCTATCCATAACCAAACTCCTATGAAGTATCATCTATACTATTTGTTTTCCACTTTTTCAACTCAACATTACTCACTTCTCAACCCCATGTAATTTGATTTTCAACTCTTAACACAAGGAATCTCTCCTAAGTTACCAAGAACCTCAAAACTGCTCTAGCTGATCTGATGATTCCCATCTGTTCAAGTATCACTCTCGGATCAATATCTAGCCTTCACCTTTCTCCTTCATTTCTAGTGCTATGTCTCTAACTTCAGAAAAACCATATCCACCTAAATGTCTTGTAACCTCCCAAGCTGGAGGTCTTGTCTCCTCCTCCAAACCATCTACCTCCTTCAAACCTTCAACCTCCTTCAAACCTTCACAGTTCTGTTGGGGGCATCACAATCCTACGGGGTACCTTGGTTTCATTACCTGTCATTTTGGCTCTTTGCTCTGCCTCAGACCTCACCATTCAATCAGCTTCCAAGACTTGTCCATCTCACCTCCACACTATCTCTCCACCAGCACAACCACTACCTGCCTTCACCCATCATCAGGAAAAGTGAACCAAATTCCTCATCATTACCCCTACTTCCAGGCTCTTCCTCCCAATTCATTCATTCTCCACAAAATTGCCAAAATAATTTTTCAAAAGTACATATCTGAGATCATGTTACTGTCCTACTCAAAAATTTTCAATGACTGTTTTGCCTCTAGAATAAAATGTAAACTTCAAAACCTGACACTTAAAACCCACCAAAACTTAAGTGCCATGTACCTTTCTAGACTTAGAATATAAGGGTCATTTTTCCTTTATGTTTGCTGCGTCCCAGCCAAACCAGTCTCTTTGCTGTTCTCCCAATTTGGCATTCCCTCTTTCATCTCCATGCCTCCCACAAGCTGCCTTCCATTCCTATAATACACTCCCTTTTTACCTACATACTTTATTAGGAAATTACTTTTATTTATTTTTTTGGTTTTTTTTTTGTTTTGTTTTTCCCCAAATTTTATTCAATAAGAAACATATCTTTACAGTTTTTATTGAGGAGGCTGACCACGTCCACGACCAAATCCACCTCTAAATTGGAACTCTGTTGCTGACCCAGCCCCAGCCTCAGCCTTCTTGTCAGCACCAGGGGGAGCAGCACTTCGTCTGTTTGTATCTCTGTCAACTTAGGAAATTACTTTTAATAAAATCCAAAATAAGACTTCCAGGAACTTCCACTGGCCCCATTTTCCCTTTCTGCATGGCTTCAGAGAGGAGAAAACTAGAACCAATAGGCAGAAGTACAGTAGGAAAATACTGGTTCAATATAAGAACAAAAATCCTAGACTATCTTATCTCATTGCCCTCATCAATTCTGCTCTGGTAAAACCAGAGGTGCTCTTGGCACTTAAAAGTGCCCTGTTTGTTAAAGGTTCCTGTTATTCTTCCTTGAGAATACGAGTATCCATAGCTCAAGTTTTGCCTCCTTCCCTTAACTGCTTCAACATACCTTGGTTAAGGAACTCACATATTTGTGCCAATTACTGTGCTGCTTAATCATATACTTTGTTCCTTTTTAAAACTTTTTTTCTAATTAGATGTAAAAACATTTTTAACATTTTTTTTTAATTTGAGTTCTAAATTTTCTCCTTTCCTCTCTGCCCCCCTCATCAAGAAGGCAAGTAATTTGATGTAGGTCCAATGTAAATTACATACTTTCTTACATCAGTTATCTGTGTTAGTCCAGTAGCCCTTCTAAGCTCCTCAGAGATTCAGATCATAGCATCATACATCATTGTATTGATAGAGCTAAAACTGAAGACAGCTCAAAGGATATGAACAGACAATTTTCAGATGATGAAATTGGAACTATTTCTAGTCATATGAAAATATGCTCCAAATCATTATTGATCAGAGAAATGCAAATTAAGACAACTCTTGAGATACCACTACACACCTGTCAGATTGTGAACGAACCCAACCATTCTGGAGAGCAATTTGGAACTATGTTCAAAGAGTTATCAAACCGTGCATCCCCTTTGATCCAGCAGTGTCTCTACTCGACTTATACCCCAAATAGATACTAAAGAAGGGAAAGGGACCTGTATGTACCAAAATGGTTGTGGCAGCTCTTTTGGTAGTGGCTAGAAACTGGAAAATGAATGGATGCCCCTCAATTGGAGAATGGCTGAATAAGTTATGGTATATGGATATTACGGAACATTCTATATATTGTTCTATAAGAAATGACCAGCAGGATGATTTCAGAAAGTCCTGGAGAGACTTATATGAATTGATGCTGAGTGAAATGAGCAGAACCAGAAAATCATTAAACACTTCAACAACAATATTACATGATGATCAATTCTGATGGACAAGGCTCTCTTCAACAATGAGAGGATCCAAATCAGTTCCAATTGATTTGTAATGAACAGAACCAGCTATACCTAGAGAAAGAAGACTGGGAAATGAGTATGGACCACAACATAACATTTCCACTCTTTCTGTTATTGTTTGGTTGTATTTTTGTTTTTTCTTCTCAGATTATGTTTATCTTCTTTTTAAATCTGATCTTTCTTGTGAAATAGGATAACTGTATATAAATATGTATACTTATATTGTATTTAACATATACCATAACATGTTTAACATGTATTAGTCAACCTGCCATCTAGGGGAGAGGGTGGAGGGAAGGAGGAGAAAAGTTGAAACAGAAGCTTTTGCAAGGGTCAATGCTGAAAAATTACCCATGTATATGTTTTGTATATAAAAAGCTATAAAATATATATATATATATATATATATATATATATATATATAATATATATATATATATATAAAATTTTAAAAGAAATTATTAGGAGGAGGATAGAGAGAGGAGAGCTTCCTTTTTAACTCATTTTAATGCTAATGGGAAAGAGACACACATTCTTGTGTCCATAAGCAATAAAATTTACGGAAAAATATGGAAACTGAGTGGGGAAAAAAAAAAAACTGAAGACAGCTAACAAAACTCTGTTGTTGCCCCATGACACAGTAAGTAGAATAATACAACTAGAGCCTTTCAAAAAGTAGAAAAAATTCTACCAAATTTCACAATTATGTAAACAATTTCAGCCATCATATTTCAGGATAAGAGAATTCCAAGAATCACAGATGTTAGGTCTTGAAGGAAGCTCAGAAAACAAGCAACTTGCCTATAGTCCCATGACTAATAAGCAGAGTCAGATTCAAACTCAAGCCTTTTAATTCCAAGCCCAAATGATCACTTCACTAATCTTTTGGGGCACTGTGGCTCTTAGGAAGCACTTTGGCTGGGTTCCAGATCTGTTCTGTAGCTACATAGCAACTACATGCTAATGATTTATAATGGTGCAGATCTCAAGGATCATTTCTCACCTTTAACATTCTTTAAAGTAAAATTAAAGTTTTACTGTTATTTCACCCACATGGTATAAAAGTACTGAGGACATTTGATTTAAATAAGAGTCCAGTCTTTAAGAGTCTATAATTTTCAATCCAATTCAACAAGCATTCATTAAGTATTTTCTATATGCTAAACAAATTTAGAGCAAAAATCACAAGACTTCTGGATGTGAAATACAAGTAGATTATTTTAGGAAAATCAGCAGGATGGGAAGGAGAAAAGGAAAGACAAGGTAAAGGAAGGCAGGGAAGACCAAGATGGTAGAGCCAGGTAAGGCTGATTAAGTTCCTACTATGTAGTAGCACTGTGCTACATATTTTACAAAGATCATGTTATTTTCACAGCAGCTCTGGAAATACTATCATTATTTTACAACTGTTTTATAGCTGAGGAAATCAAGGCAAACTGAGGTTGTTATGCAGCTAGAAAGTGTCTGAGATGGGATAGGAACTTGGATTTTCTTGACTCCGGCTCCAGCATTCTATCCATTGTGTCCCTCAGACACAGAGTTGTTTATCACAGTGAAAAAGAACAGAAAAGATAGTGGACCAGCTCTAGGGCATAATCAGAGTTGAATGTATTAAAGTGAGAAAAATTAGGAGAAGGAGGGACCAAGAGCATATGTAATATAGATACCGTGCAGTGGGATGCAATCCAGAAAACATTCAAAATAGACCAAGGATATCTGCCTACTTGGGACAAAGAAACAAGAACCCAGGAAAACCTCTGCAAAACAGCATTCAGATAAAGCAACCTGATAACCTGCACAGCCATACCTGTTTTCCTTTTCCTCAATGTCATTTGCGCTATTGAGCCTCCGAGGTGCCAGTGAGGAAAAATAGCTTTTGTTTTCCCTCTCCTGCAAAACCAAAACAAGGAAAATGCTGGGTGGGTATAGTATTGACATGGAAGATAAAGCCTGGGACTAAACTTACCATCTCAAAACATAACTCAATTAGCCTGCTCAGTTCAGATACCAATTCCATTTCCAGGGTTACCTATACATGGCACAGTAGGTTGGAAATTTCTGGGTCCTTTCAAAGAGAAATAAGTTTATGTGGGAATTATGTTATGCCACTGGGAAGGCAGGGGTGACCAGAGCATAGATAAAAGCAGCCCAAACTGCCCACCTCTGACAGAGAGGCAAGGGGTAAAGAGGCTTGTTCAAAAGCCAAATTCTAAACTAGATGCTCGATGGACTAGTACTCATTTACTCCTCTCCCCCACCCCTCTCTAATTTATTTTTGAATAATCAGACTTTAAATATAAAGGACAGGTAAGTTAAGTTGCCATCACAAATGCTTCTTGAGGGATAGTAGCACCTACATCACTACAGAGGCACCCATGCTAACAGACCTCCCTGCAGTCATGACTTCAGAAAAGAAGAATGAGAGGAGCAAGTGAGCCAGCTGAAGGCCCGGGACAAGGCAATCTGAAATGAACCATTCTTACTCATCTTGGGAGAGCAGCTATTGGTGAGGATTGCCTCACAAAACAGATTCCCCACTCCACCCCTACCTTTTATAGCTGGAAATTTCAGGAGCATTATTTTCACCAAATTCTAGTCCTGCTGAGATCTTTTGGCTTGAAAGCCCAAACTAGTGGATTGTGCCCAATGCAATTTAACTGTCTTACTCCCAAATCTTAAAAAAAACAAACTAATATTTTTTTGTACTAAAACCTTTTAGGCCATAGCCTAGAAATACCTTACACTGTTGTTTTATGTGTGAAAAGGCTGGGTAAATAGAGTCAAGAGGAGAAACTATGTGATCTGCAGAGCAAGAATTACTGCAGCTTTTGTCAACCATTACTTGTTCCTTAGGAATCATGATTTGTCCCCAAAATTAAGATGCTGATCTCTCTTCAGAACCTCTGACTTTCTGGAGCCAGCAAGGATTTTCTGTTTACCCCCATGCTAGCCTGTCACAGATTGAATCTCCCAACACCCCCAACAGCACCTTTTCTTTGTTGTCCAGCAGTGCAGAAATCCTGGGGCTAGATGATGATCGGAAGATGGAGGAGCCCCGATCCCGGAGAGCCTCACGGGGCCCGGCCACCTCACTGAGCATGTTGTGGCTGCCGGTTTTCCGCAGTCCGAGTCGCCAAGAGGCAGGTGATTCATCCTTGGGCTCTTCTGCCTTACTGAAGAAACTAGAGGAGAACTACAAGGAAAAGAAGGATTAAGAGAGAAGAACTGACCAAGCAGCATTCTTCAGTCTGAGGAGATCCCTAACCACCAGCCTTTTCGTAATCTCATCCCACTCTTCACTTGAGCCCAATAAAGCCCTGTTGTCTTGTGCAGGGATTTTTAGACTGGATCACAGATACATGATGCTACCTAGGGCCTCACTGTTCCCATCTATAAAGTGGGGATAACGGATATGATCTTGACCCGGAGGTTGGAAAACTAAGATAAGTTCTTAGCAAGAAAAACAGTTAATGCTAGTTGATTTAATATTAAGTAATGCAGCTTCAAAAGTATTCAATATAGTGTGCAAGTAGCCCAAAATTCTCATGAAGGCTATTGGGCCAACTGGAAAGGTAAAGAATATGGCCTCATCAATCTACCTGTCTACCTGTCACCTAGAACCAGCCTAGAGCAGCTTGAATAGGCTTGTACCACCAGAAGTTAGGTTAGTAAGTAATAAGCTTTTTTAGGTATAGCAACTGAAGAAAATGGCAAATTAAGGCTGTAAAATGAAGGAGTTGGATTAGATGGCTGCTAAGATCCCTTCCAACTCTAAATCTATGATCTTATCCTGTGCAGGCCAAGGATCTGTGAAGTATCAAAGTATTCTATTTTACAAAAATGAACAATGAGAAAATGTGTGAAAATGTATAATTTCTACAAAAATTCATTCAATTTTTAGTTGTTGAAAATCTCTCAGAGGACTTGGATGTGCCTATATTAGTTTGGAACTTTTATGGAATCTAAAGGCTTTTTGCAAAATGCTTTGCACTCCCTTCTTTACCAAACCACCTTTGCCTATCAGACAGAGAATGTATGCCATATAGTGTCATATATGTCAAATTCAGTCCTCAAAATTCCTAGGGAATAAAGGTGCATGAACCAATCGGCATGTATCTTCTTTTTAACTATTATAAAGTGCAAAGATGGGAGTCTCATCAGAAAAACTAAGGAGCAGAGGCAAATAGCACAGAGCAGCTGTCAAAATGGTAAATATTAAAAGTCTGAGTTCCCCTAGATTGTTGCCTATATAAAACTATTTGTAGAAAATATTAACTTTATCTTAAGATAATTTTTTTTCTGTTAACAGACATCAAGCAATTTCTAACAACAAAGGACTTTTTGTTCTTTACACTAAGACTACTGTAAGATGAGAGATTTACATAATCAACACAAGAGTGTTTTTATAAACCCTAAATAAAGGACCACAAATATACAATCTGTTATGAACCATGACAATATTATTTTATAAAATTTCATTCCAAAGCCTTCCTCATAGTATTCTAGGGAATAACACAATGCTTGAAGCGATTTTATGGCCTTCATAAAGTACTCACTCTTCTAGCAGGAGAAGCAGAGAAGATATTCTGAGATGGTGGTGGTATCTGCTCCATGATGGTATTCTTTGATTCAGAGCTGGAGTGGTTGATAACAGCCTCTGGCTTTTGATCTGGTATTTGACAATGGAGAAGGAATAAAAATACTATAAAATTTTGCCTCCTTATTATGCCCTTCCTTCCTTGCTACTTGAAAAGGATCACCTGGCAATTATTAGGCAAAAGGTTGTAAAAGCATGAATCCACACAAATACCTGAACTCCAAATGAATTAAAAATCACTAATAGACCCCTAGAAATAGAAGATAACCAAATCACTGTGTAACTTACCCTCCTGCCCTCAGAACTTTAGTCTAAATCTTTATTATGTATAGAGAGGATTAAAAACATATCAATTTATTCTGATGAATGAGTTACTGAATCATAAATTGTGAAATAATTCATCTATTAGCAAATTTTATTAAGCATCTGTTGTGCTCATAACTATGCTAGTCCCTGACCTCAACAAATCTGTAATCTGATTAGGGAGACAAAATTAGCACGTGAAAAACAATAGCAAAATAAAATTGAAAATCCCAAAGTATAAAGTGAAGAATCGATTGACTGGTTTGACCTGTGACACAAGAACACCCCACCGGGAGCCAGGATTTGGAGGCTTCTTCCCTAAAGAACCTATTGTTTCATACAGACTGTATTGAGTCACCCTAACAAAATCAACCTACCACCACTAATCAGGCACCAGTAGAGAGGGGCTTCCACTAACTCTAAAGTTCTGGCCCTAACATTAACACAGAAGTAAACTGGGCTATCCTCAACAAGTAGTAAATTTCTCTTCACTAGAGGTTTTCAAGCAGAAGCTGAAAGGCTACTTGTTGAATATGTTAAAATTTAGATTCTTGCAGGAAATCAACTAAATTATATCAGGGATCCTTAACCTGAGCTTGAAATACCCCCCTAGGGGATATATAGAAAGATGTCAGGAAGTCCATAAATTTGAATTAGAAAAACACTTTGAAACTGTATTTTGATAGAAATGATTGCCTTTGTAATCCTATGTATTATATCTAATGCATTTAAAGAAGTTATTCTGAGGACGGAATCATAGACAGGCAAAAGAACACAAAAAGGGTTAAAAACTCCTTCCTACTCTAAATTCTATGATTCTGCAACCCCCCTGAGGCTGATAGCCAGAATGAGATTTTGAAGTCTCCTTGCTCCAGAAACACAAGGATGCTGTACCATACTCTGCCAAGGTGTCAATATTCCTACCTGCCCTGTGTCGATCAAACGATACTACAGCCATTCATTATCATCAACAGTATACAAACATTTATTTAGTGCTTACTACACACTAGATACCATGCTAAGTGCTAGGAATTTTTAAAAAATACAAATTTTACTGGAGAAGACAATATGTAAATCTCTATAGACATACAAAATATATGCAACAAAGAAGAAATGTAGTCTCAGAGGGATGACATTAGCTGTGAGAAAAAACAAGAAAGGCTTTCTGTAGAAAGTAAGTTTTGAAAGAAGCCAGGAGGCAGAGATGAAAAAGGTCAGTATTCAAGACAAAGAAGACAGTTAGGGAAAAGATGTTGCTCCCTTGAATCCCATGGATCCTTTAGAGGATCTGTCAATCGCAGGTTAAGGACTCCTGATCTAATTCAATTCATTGCCCCAAAGAATTTTTACTTTTAACATACTTTGCATAGAGAAAGAACAGGATTCAGAAATCACATGGCATGTGAGGAGAACTCCAGGTAGAGGTGCAACTAACTGTAGATGGAGGGAGGGGAGTAGACTAAGACTGGGGAGGTGGTAGGGGCCAGGCTGTACAGGGCTTGAGATGCCATCGCATCTGATCCGGGAGACAAAAGGCAGCTCCTGTAACTTACTGAGTCGGGGGAAGGGGGGGAAGGGGAGTGGGAAGAAATCATTTTTGGAAGCTGAGTGAAAAATCAACTGGAGTGGGATATCAAATGGAAGACATGAGGCAATGAGGGCTTGACCAAAGGGGGTCACTGTGTGAGTAGAGAGTTATACAAGAGAGATGTAGAAATAAGGTTTGGCAATGGATTGTGAATGAGGACAATAAAGAGTCGAACATGATACAGAGATTATAAACTTGTGTAACTGGGAAAATGATTAGCTTCTGGATAGAAAATATGAAGTTTAGAAATAGGAAGGGTTTTGGTGAGGAACATGAGTTCTCTTTTGGACACGTTTCAGATGCTTTCACTGAAGATGTCCAAAAGACAGTTGGTGATTGTAGAAGTGAAGAACACTCTAGAAAAAGAAAAGTAAAAAGCAATCATTTTTTAAAAATCATGATCTTTACGTAAGCAAAACATATTGCTCTCAAAGAAAGAATGTGTAGAGACAACTCAAGGATAGGTCTCCCAGGAGAATGAATGTCAAAAAACATGAACACTATAATAAAAGCTATAATCCCCAAAATTGCCTGCCAAAAATCTCTAAATACAGAAAAGTAAAATGCCAATCAAAGAATCCACAGATCTGCCCATCACTTGGTGAATGGCCAAATAAGTTATGGTATATGAAAGTAATGGAATATTTAAAATGATGAACAGGTTGATTTTTAGAAAAGCCTAGAAAGATTTACGTGAATTGATGCTGAGTGGAACAAGCAGAACCAGTAAAACATTGTACACAGCAACAAGAAGATTGTGTGATGACCAGCTACAATAGACTTGGTTGTTCTCAACAATTCTAATAAACTTTAAATGGAAAAATGTCACCCACATTCAGAGAAAACTATGGAGACTGAATATGGATCAATGCATACTATTTTCACTTGGGAGTGGGGATGGGGGTGGGGAGAAAAGGTGGGAGAGGGGAAAGAATGAGTTCTTTTTTCAAAGAAAAGCTTAGGATCACTGAAAAAACTTGTCAATTTTCCAAAGTTAAATTACGAAAGTCTGTTTCGTATACATGAAACAAGGGATATGCTCAAATAGGTTGTCCATCCAATAGCATGCCATAATTTAGACAATAAAGAATCATGAAGAAAGCTAAATGGCACAATGGATAGCATTAAAATTTGAAGTCAGGAACTGAGTTCAAATCCTGCCTCGAAAACTTCATGGCATCTGAGCAGATCACTTAAGTTCGCTCTGCCTCAATTTCCTCATTTAAAAAATAGGAATAATACTTTCCAAGATTATTGTAAGGATCAAATAAGATAATACATGCAAGGCATTTTGTAAACCATACAGTGTTATATAAATAATAGGATTTGGGGTTTTTTAACCTTGGCTATAATAATAACTATGTTTTTTTCAGCTTGGCTTTTCTTGAGTGGATAGTTATGTCAGATTTCTCTAAAATGATTATAAACTTCATTTAGAAGGTTCTGCACTGCTCCAGGGCTTGAATTGATGGACATAATGTCCAACAAACAAGGGTTTGGAAGGACCTCACAAACCTGTAGAGGATTCTTCTCCTACTTGAACTCCATACTGTACCTACTTACTCTATGACTGTAAAAACTCTTTTTTACTTGCTTTATGTTTCACCTAGTTATAAATAACTGTAAGTCACTAAAAAAAGTTCTGCTTGTTACATCATTTATATATCAAAAATCTTGTATAATTTTTACATATACATGAGCGATACCTTGTTGGAAGAGAGCCTTTAAGGTAGCATTTTGCTCTATTAAATTAAACACTTAAAAAAAAATGAAAAATAAGCACAGTATGATTTTATATTCTTTATACCTTTCAATAAATTTGTGATCATAAAGATGTGGTCTACTATGGAATACTGTCTGTGAAAATCTGCTTATTCTATTCTAATAACAATCCCAATCCAATAAAGATTTATTAAATGACAGGAACTCTGCTAAGTTCTGGGGATAACTCTGTCCTCAACAGGCTTCCAATCTATAGGAGATAACATACAAAAGGGGGAAGGAAAGATGAGGAGGGGAAGATATCAAGAAGTACTCAGAGCAAATATATCTTGTTCCATAGTGTTGAAACCAGGCAAAGCAGCAAATGCAGAGTGAAGTCTTTGGATCTAAGAGTCCAGTTTCTTCCCTTTATAGGGAAAACATTGGGAGGAATTTGCTTTTCTGTACTCTTGCTCACCAATCAAAGAGAAAAGGAGGCTGAGGAAAGCAAAGTCAATCAAGGCTTGAGTTAACAGCAGGGTGGCAAGTTTAGAATTGATAACTTCTCCTGGAACAGCATCTTGCTATGGAGAGTTGAAACCAGGCAGGGTAGCAGAAGCAAAGTGGGCCTTAGTAATACCCTAACTAAAGATGCTCTCAATGTTTGTTTAGATTATTCTCATAAAAATTTGTATAGCTGATGAAAGGCACTTATATCTCCAAACCACTTTTTTGGGGTGAGGAAGTAGGTAAAATTTAGATCAGATTCTTCCTTTCTATGTTTTTGGCATTATCCTCTATTCATTTTCCTTCAATACTGATCCCTCAATACGTATGTATGTACAATATGCACTGTAACCTCCTGAATAGATCTCCTCTGGATATGTCTTTTCTTCAATCTTTTTATTCTAACTTCTGTTAGAATGTGCAGCATGTGCAGGATGGCAACATCCAGAGTCCAAAAGTGGAATCTCTACCATCATTAATAATGAAAAGAACTTGTTTTTTAAAAGTACCAATGAAGAATGAAGTGAGAAGAACCAGGAAAAGAAGCAAAGATTGACACCAGTTCCAGGGACTGAGGATGAAGCAGGCACCTACCTCCTGAAGAGAGGTGATGAATTCAAGATGCAGAATAAGAGAAACATCACTGGATATGGCCAGTGTGGAAATTTTTTGCCTATGCTTATTAACAAATTCTTGTTCACTTGCCTCTGTTTTTCCTTTTTTTTTTTTTTTCTTTCAATATGGAGGGGAGAGAAATGATAAGAAAAAAAGGAAGAAGGTCATTAACATTTTAATTTTGGACAACAGAAGGAAGACAAGGAAGAATCAAATAGGTAGGATAGCTGTGAAAGTTAAATATTGAATTATTAAGTATTTTAAAAGAAAACTAAACTGTATATAATAAAGATGATAGTTTTAAGTTCAGTCCTCTTTTTCTATTCTAATATGTTTAAGAAATATTCATTCTATTTGATATTTAAGTTTAGAGACAAAAATTCTTTTAATTGGAAGGGCTTATTGAATTCTTCTCTGGAGAATTCTTCTCTGTTCATACATAAACAGCAATTATTTTTGCAATGCAAATGATCATCATAAGTGTGATATAAGATGAATGTCCCAAGAAATTTTACTTCTTGTTGCCTCTGGATTCATCCTCTTTTATTTGTCTCTCCAAGAATAGCCACTGGCCTACCCTTCCTTCTATTTTCTGGGTTACTTTATATGACAACCCATAAATGTAGTAAGGAAGATAAAAGACGTACTATACACAAGTGATTACAACATAGAGTTTATTGATAAATGCTGTAAGAATGGTACTAACAAAGAGTTAGAAGCAATTTAGAAGAGTGAAAGCTCACATCCAGCTATTGTTTATCATGGAAAGCTTCACAGAGAAAATGGCTTTAAAAATGGCCAAGACTTGAAAAAGCACTAACTAGAAAGTGCATCAAAGGGTTATGGTACTCCAAGCTGAAAGAACAGTATGAGAAAAAGCACAGAATTAAGAAGAGGCAAAAACTTTTCAAGGGGTAATTTATTTGTCTAGAGAACAGCAGGATTTTTGTAGAAGAGTTAAGATAAAGTTGCTAAAGTTGCTGAGGATAAATTAAAGTAGGACTAAGGAGAGTGAACGTTATCTAGTAAGAGAGAAGAGACATTGACCAGCTTTAAGCAAAGGAAAAAATATAATCAAAGCAGTGATGTGGGAAGTGAAGCTGTCAGAATAGGGCCGGGTGGATTGGAGGCAAAAAGACTAAAGCCACCAAGTCTAGTTAGGGGTTACTGCAATATTCTTCTAAAATTCTAGAATTCCAACTGTGCCTTAACATGTAAACTACAAGAAGGCTATTCTAGATAGTGCCTGAGACATTGTAGATACTGAATAAATATTAAAATATTCAAGTTAATATAGAATCACTCAGGTTAATGCTGGACTAGCATTTCCCAGCAAGTTGTGCTTGCCATGTGAATGAGCAAAAGGAAATCTGCTGCATAATAAATTCAACTAGCTTCAGATCTCCTCTTCAGGCCTTCAACTTTTCAACTTCCTTCACTGAAATTTAACAGGCCACAGAGAATCAGACAGGAAGAGAGAACACACAGCATCCTTCGTCCCCAAACTAATCAGGACATTGGCCTACCAAAGGACCAAGTTTTGCACTCAGACTTCCACATCTTTATTACAGGCAGCCTGGCAAAATTTAGCAGAAAACAGGCTCCATTACAAGTTACCAATGTAACATTTTCTCATCCAACTCAGTCCTTCTAGCCAAAAATACTGCACATACACTAGAATTATTCTGCATCCATGATTCCGTAGTACTCAAATGTGTGCCCTCACAGGGAAACACCGAGTCTATCAAGCTAATGATCTCATTTTGAGGGATCAAATGTAAGAGCTTTATGTATCATCTAAAATGATCCACTGTTCAAAAAAGATCCTAAACTCTCAGGAAATGTTCAAAAGCAGAAAGAATGAAACAAAAGTATATGTGAGTGAATCTTTCCAAATGTATGTCTGACTGCAAAGCAAAGCTTCATATAAATTATTTTAGATTAATCTCATTATTTTATGAAGTATTAGGCTGAATATATTATCATCTCACTTAGCATTACAGAATTCTTGATCAAACTGTTCAAGAAGATATATTTTTGGTAACCACAGAATATCTAAATTTTAAAAGTCACAAAATGAGATGAAAAATACACCATCCCTTTCTTCCCCATGTGGCACCTGCCTTTCAACATCTTATCACCACGCTGATGATATGATGGTATACTTAGAGAACCCCAAAGACTCTACTAAAAAGTTATTAGAAACAATCTACATCTTCAGCAAAGTTGCAGGATACAAAATAAACACACATAAACATCAGCATTCTTATATATCACTAACAAAACCCAACAGTTAGAGTTACAAAAAGAAATTCCATTTAAAGTAACTACTGACTGTATAAAATATTTAGGAATCTATCTGCCAAGGGAAAATCAGAAACTTTATGTGCAAAACTATTTATTTAGTGCTATTCCAACCAGACTCCCCAAAAACTACTTTGATGAACTAGAAAAAATAACAACAAAGTTCATATGGAAAAACAAAAGGTCAAGAATTTCAAGGGAATTAATGAAAAAAAAAATCAAATGAAGGTGGCTTAAACTGTACCAGATCTAAAATTATATTATAAAGCAGCAGTTACTAAAACCATCTGGTATTGGCTAAGAAATAGACTAGTTGATCAATGGAATAGGTTAGGTTCAAAGGACAAAACAGTCAATAACTTTAATAATATAGTGTTTGACAAACCCAAAGACCCCAGTTTCTAGGATAAGAATGCATTATTTGACAAAAATTGCTGGGGAAATTGGAAATTAGTATGGCAGAAACTAGGCATTGACCCACATTTAACACCGTACACCAAGATAAGGTCAAAATGGGTTCATGAGCCAGGCATAAAGAATGAGATTATAAATAAATCGGAAGAGCACAGGATAGTTTACCTCTCAGACCTGTGGAAGAGGGAGGAATTTATGACCAAAGAAGAACTAGAGATCACTATTGACCACAAAATAGAAAATTTTGATTATATCAAATTGAAAAGTTTTTGTACAAACAAAACAAATGCAGACAAAATTAGAAGGGAAACAATAAACTGGGAAAACATTTTTACAATCAAAGGTTCCAATAATTGACTTTAATTTATAAGAAATCAAACCATTCTCCAATTGATAAATGGTCAAAGGATAGGAACAGACAATTCTCAAACGAAGAAATTGAAACTATTTATAGACATATGAAAATATGCTCCGAATCATTATTAATCAGAGAAATGCAAATTAAGACAACTCTAAGATACCACTACACACCTGTCAGATTGGTTAAGATGACAAGAAAAAATAATGATGAATGTTGGAGGGGATGAGGGAAAACTGGGACACTGATGCATTGTTGGTGGAGTTATGAACGGATCCAGCCATTCTGGAGAACAATCTGGAACTATGCCCAAAAAGTTATCAAACTGTGCATATCCTTTGATCCAGCAGTGTTTCTACTGGGCTTATACTCCAAAGAGATACTAAAGAAGGGAAAGGGACCTGTATGTGCCAAAATGTTTGTGGCAGCCCTGTTTGTAGTGGCCAGAAACTGGAAACTGAATGGATGCCCATCAATTGGGAAATGTCTGAATAAGTTATAGTATATGGATATTATGGAATATTCTATATATTGTTCTATAAGAAATGACCAACAGGATGAATACAGAGAGGACTGGCGAGACTTACATGAACTGATGCTGAGTGAAATGAGCAGAACCAGGAGATCATTATACACCTCAATAATGATACTGTTTGAGGATGTATTCTGATGGAAGTGGATCTCTTTGATAAAGAGAGCTAATTCAGTTTCAATTGATCAAGAATAGACAGAAGCAGCTACACCCAAAGAAAGAACACTGGGAAATTAATATAAACTGCTTGCATTTTTGTTTTTCTTCCCGGGTTATTTATACCTTCTGAATCCAATTCTCCCTGTGCAACAAGAAAACTGTTCGGTTCTGCACACATATATTGTACTTAGGATATACTATAACCTATTCAACATGTAAAGGAATGCTTGCCATCTGGGGGAGGGGGTGGAGGGAGGGAGGGAAAAAAATCGGAACAAAAGTGAGTGCAAGGGATAATGCTGTAAAAAATTACCCTGGCATGGGTTCTATCAATAAAAAGTTATTAAAAAAAAAATCTCATCACCAACCAAGAATTGAAAGAAATTAAAATGTTGAAGATTTTAAGCTGTGTTTAAGGAATCTTATAAAGAACTAAATATAAATTTATTTACTAGGGAGAAACAAAAAATACTTGTCCCTAAAGTATACTTGAAAGCTTTCCATTTGTAATTCTGAACCTTCAAAACTTGATCTTCATGTCATCTACTAACTTACAGTCAGAATATTTGAGTCCCTCATATAAGACTCCACAGAGCATTTTATCATATGACTACTTAAAAATAGCTAAATATGCTCTGCCAGAGCCCAAAGTTCTATAAACAAGTTTTTTGCATAAAGTCTACACAACTATAACTAAGACTTAAAAGTTTCTTTCATAGTACCCAATGACCTGGGTTTCAAATAAAAAAGAATCGCTTGGCTCCCCAGCTTGAAAATGTTATTCATAAACTTCACTGTATTACCTGCCTCCTTCTCAGTGTCTGACTCAGAAGCTTCCTCTTCACCTTCTTCTTCTTCTGAGCTTGAGCTGCTAGATTCCTTAATCTCTTCCTCTGCTTCTTGGGACTTGGGTGTTTCCTCATCATATAGAATCTTCTCTTTGCTAAATCACAAATGAAACTAAACAGTGTTCACAAAAGCAATTTCTGAGGTTCACATGTATACAAGATTAACAAGAACACTCTACCTTCAAAACTCTTTCCTCTTTCATTTCCTTCCTCTGAACCCCAGGTTCAAGTCCGTCTTATCTATTTTATTTAAGCATATCTATCTTGAATGGCTCTAGGATCATACTAGCACTTTGGTGATAAATGTTGCTATTATTAGTGTAGATAATCTAAGATCCCTCAAATCAGGAGAAAAATACTAATAGATCCAACTAATTTCAAAGCCATTTATTTCACTCATTATCATTGACTTCACTAAGAAATGCTAGTTCCCATCCTCTCAAACAGCTCTGTGTAATCCAAGGTCACCTGTTTGCAGTCAATCACTGAGTATCTACTCAACAGATTACTGTAAAGAAAACACTTTGCAGACTATAACATATTAATAACTGTGAGTCACTATTATTAATTTTAGTGACAAGATCTGTGATGATGATAATGATAATAACAACAAATGAAATTCCTACAATAACCTTCCTAAGAGGCCATAAAAAATAAGGAAAGCTTGTTATATTTCTCTTAGATCTATGTGGGGCTGTGTATCATGGCATCATAATATTATGTATAAAAGAACTGAAAGAATAGGGAGCATATATTAATGCTGAGGCCCTCCTAATCTCATGTCTCTTAAAAACATGCATTTTCAGTGTCTAGAAAGACACTATAACTACCTTATAAAGTCAGATAAAATCCCATTCATCCCCATGCTATTCTTATTGTCAAATATCTTACTTTTTAAAAAGTCCACTTTGCAATTTGCCATTCAGGTCTGCTTCAATGAGTTTATTCCTTGTCTCTTTCTCACTTCGAAGCTGAGGATGGAAAAAGGAAAAAAGAAAAACAGCTTGTTGATTATTAAACATCGGCAGCAATGGAAGGCTCTTAAAATGGCATGTCTACCTTAGAAGTGATTATTAGGGTGATAGGAGTGATAAGAAGTGATAGGAAAGAGACTGATTGAAGTTAGGTCTTTTTCACAAGACCTCACTATGGAGCTACATGGTAGGTTGACAAAGAAAGACAGGATGTACAAGGAAGATGAAGCTGAAGCTTTGACTCAAGAAAGTTAGTTCAGTTAACATGCCAAAACATTTTCCCCCCAGGAAAAAAAAATAATAACCCAGAAGAGGAAAAGTGAATGAAGAGAAGTCAATTAATTATAGAATCATTAACATATAAAAGCTTAATTCAACTTTAAAAGCCATCCAGTCCAATTCTCTCATTTCAGAAATGAGTATGCTGAAACGCACAAAGGGAAAGTGACTTGCCCACAGTCACAAAGACGCTAAGTGGCGCAACCAGATTGTGAAGCCACATCTTGACTCTTAAGCCAGTGCTCTTGCTTCTGACCCAAAAAGATCATTCCAGTATAGATTCATTATTTTGAAAAAACAGATTAACCCATTTATTCATTCACTTCAAAAAGAAAACAATCATTAAGAAAACTTAGCACCCAAGACTAAGAGAAAGGGTTTTGATCAAAGGGTATTCTTAGGCCTGCAAGCTAATTCACCAAAAACTATGGAAAACTGGAAAAGAAACCTCATCTACCAGTGAAGAAATTAAGAGTTAATTATAATCTACAGTCCCCTTTGACCATCTAGGGATAGCCAAACCCAACTATACATACTACACGTGTCTATTTGAGGAACACTGTTGTGCCTAATCTTTGTCATTTAGAAAACAGTGACATTTAGAGGCATGTTGCTCAACTAAGGAGATGAAAAGAACTAGAAATTAGTTATTCTGCTCGGAGCATAATTCTGTGTCATTCAGTAAACTGAAACTCAAGCATCTCTAGAAAGAAGTAATGCCCCACAAAAGCCATATGCCCTCCTCAGAGCCAAGTCCCAAAATCAATAGAGCAGCAGAAAGAAGCAAAGATCATCTCGCCACTTAGATATTTCTCTCTTCTCCCCAGCCAAAAGAATAAAGAAGGCAGAGGACCCTCACCCCAATATTTATGAGCCTGCATTAGGCATTTTCTAAGGCCCACAGTACAGCTCACAGAAGTGGCAACTCTAGCCCTTGTTCTATCATTTTTAAGAAATGCAACTTCTTTAAAATGAAGATAATGGTCCAGGGGAGGATTTCTTAAATCTTTTTTTGTACCATGGAGCTGTCTGGTAGTCTAATGAACCCATTTAAATCTGTTCTGAGAATAATGTTTTTCAACAGATAGGATCACAAAAAAAAAAAATTATACTAAAACACAGTATCAATATATATTTTATGTTCATGGAGCCTTGATTTTAAAATCCTGGCCTAGGGGAATTCTAATGACCTTACCAGATTTTAAAATTCTATGCTGAATTAAACATCTATCTTTATATGTTTAAACTTTTGTTAGAGTCCTTTGTCCCTCCAGTCAATCAATATGTATCACCAGCAGGGCACAATATCCCAAAACAAATCCTTCTTTCCTCTTTGAAGTCTTGTGATTTGGGGACACATGTGCCCACTATTCTAAATGTTTATTTCCATCAGAGCTCTAACCTATACCGCTTTCATTCATACTTGTTCTAAGTTCAATTCAGCAATGCTGCTACATAAGGCAGAGTTCAGTGTCTGTCCTAACACTTTTCATAGTTACTACTCCCTACCTCACAGTCAACTAAAAGGTGAAAAAAATAGCTTCTGAATATGGATTAGAAGCCAGAAAATTTTTCAGCCCTAATCTCTGATTGTAATTCCCAAAACTACTGCTCTTGTTCTTGTAATGACAGTATTAGCACCCTGGATACCTTAGAATCAGCCGGCATTAGGATAAGCAAAAGTCCTTAGTCTTTATTCTTAGTCTTTAGAGGTAGAAGTGAAGGAGATGAAGCAGAATCTCCGCAACCTCCTTCTTCCTCATCTACCACCAAAGTGACTCTGGCTTGTCTTACTCCACCTCCTAGTCCCTCCTACAATCCTCTGTATACACCAATTATTGAGCCAGCACAGGATAGGAGGAAGGGCCATTTTCCAAGCATATGCCCATAGAGTATTGTCCGATTGGTAACTAACCCCAAGTACTTGAACTGACCTCAGTGCAACGACTCAAGAGTTTCAGTCCTCTTACATGTTCTTCACTCCAATTGTACAATGGCCATTGTTTACTTTCCCCAGATCACTCAAAAATCTTCATATGTAAACAGTGTTAATTATTTACTGTCTATGCACATATTGGTTTGAAGTTTTGACTCTGCCATCTTGATGGCATGGTGTTTTTGTTTATGCATTTGGTTTTTTTTTGGTTCAATGAGGGGCAGAGAAAGGAACCCAAAGTCAGGGAAACCCGGTTTCAAATCCTATGTCACACATTCACTAGTGGTGTGACTATTATTTGAATCTCAAATTTGCTCATCTGTAAAATGGGGATAATCACATATATCATTTCACAAAATTGTGATGAGGATTAAAGAGAAAGAATGTAAAGCTTCAAAAACATCAAAATCCTTTCTATAAAGAATAGAAGTTAGCATGTCTATGTTGCTAATTTGCATAGCAGGCAGCAAACACATACATTTAAATACTCAATTAGGACAGGAAGAATGATAACGATGATGATGATAAATCTTCAAATTTGTATAGTTAAGATTTCTGGAATAATTGAGAGTTTTCAAAATTATTCAGTGAAAGTTTTAAATTTCTAGTAACAATCTTTTCAGTTTTTCCAACAATGACATTTAACTTATGAAGTATCCAGGTACTTTTCTGTGGGGAAAAGCTATGATTCTATGACCATATTAGAATTTGGGGTTAATCAGAAGCTTTAAAATTCTAACAATTAACAGTTTATCTTGCTACAAAAGGCAAGTTTCAACATTAAGAGTTTCTGGGATATTTCTTTACAACAGGCTATCTGACAGTCCCTGAAAAGTCCAATTATCACCTCAGGAATGCAGATGTGTTCATTTTAGTTCTCAGAGAGACATAACTAAAGCAAGTGGGTAAGATACTTGGAGTAGATAACAAACTGGTAAAGAAGCTTAAATTAAAGCCATCCCCAGACTTACCACATTCTGTTTCTTCTGGAGCATCTCCAAGTGTTCCACAAGCCCTTCATCGGCCACATCAAAGGGTGTTTGGCCCTGGCAATTAAAAAAAATGGGGATCATGACCAGCAGGAAACAAAAAAGCAACAAAATCAATGCTCCCTATATTAGGGACCACTCAACTTCCATGTTCTGTTTCCACATCCTGCCCACAGAATCCCTAATTTTATGATATTGTCCTAATGCAAAGAAGACACATAAATGACAGTTCCTTAAAAATCATGTTTTACATGTTACAAAATTTAGTCTGGTGCCTTCCCCAACTTCTTTCAAAGATACAGACCATGGGTGGATAACATTGTATATAATTTCAGATTTCTTTGATATGCTTGTTAGTTTTTACTGAACTATTTTTCTCCCCTACTCTTTTTTTATTTTCTATTATAAGGAATGGTTCTCTGGGAGCAGGTGGAAGAAAGATATAATGAGAAGTACAGGTGATGTAAAAATAAAATATATCAATAAAAACTTATTTTAAAAAAAGGTAGCTCTAACCACTCATAACCTCTTGACATGCTATGGATCACTATGCCTCCTGCTATATGTCTTCTTCACTGACCAGTTTGTTCCTAATATCCATGTCACAGAGTGCTTCTGCCAAGATGGAACAGGCCTCTTTCACCCCCCAATGTGCAGCAGCATGGAGGGGTGTCCAGCCATCATGATCCTGAACATTCAATTCATAACCAGCTTGGATCAAAAGCCTGAAAAGAAAAACCAAAGGTAAAATGCTTAACACTGTAGTTTTCTGCAGAATGACTCCTAGTATAGTTTTGGGTCTTCAAAACCTAGGTATTCCCAGTGCCTAGCATGTACCTTATGCAGATAAGAAAGGCATTGAATAAATATTCAATTAAAACAAACTGAATGATTCCCTCCACTCTTTAAGGCAAGGTTTAGGGTTCAAAATCAATTCTGGGGGATTCCATCATAAACTCAATTGGCCAAAGATGGGATCTACTAAATGCTGACATTTTCCTGATACATTCATGTTATTCCTACAAAGAACATAGAAAGATGTATGCCTTCAATATGTATACTAATTCAAGACTGATTTGAATCTTATACGAGTATTACATACATACATCCTATAAGTGTATTGTGATAATGAGCTTTCTATTTTCTCATGCAAGGAAAAGACAAAAATAGAAATTGGAAACCCAGTTCTTTGCAGGACACTTTCTAGAAAACCTCGTATACATTTAAAGTAGATTGACAGACCTAGATACCCTTACTCTATATATGCTCAGCCAAGAAAGCCTGAATAACCAAAATCTACAACCCACACTTGAGATTGGGGGAAGTGGGATGGAGAGAAATCCTGAAGTCCAAACTTGTTAGAAATCTGCTGAAGATTCCTAGCCCCCATTTTTAATCAGTGAATCACAGAATTTGGATTTGGAAGTGCTTTTAAGGATTCAGTCAACCTTTGCATGGTGAAGAATTCCCTTTATAATACAGATGACAAGTGGACATTTGGCCTCAGATTGTGCCCATTGCCTCATAGTAGACAACCTACCCCACTGATAAGAATGATTGTCTTAAATGTGATTCAACAATTCAATAGGCACTTATAATCTACTGTGTGCCAGGCACTATGCTGGTTACAGGAAATATAACAACAAAGCTGTTCATGCCTTCCAAGGCTTTGATTTCTACTAGGGGGAGAAAGTGAGATTAAGATGTACACAGATAAGTACAGGCAGAATCTATACAAAATAAATGAAGTCGGAGGACTATATTAAGCCTCAATTTGCCTATTTGTAACTTACACCTGTTGCTTTTGCCTGGTCCTACTCATTTAAGTGTTTAGGGAAGCTTAGCTGATATCAACGTCAAAAGATGACACCCTTCACATAGAGATTAAAGGATAAATAAGGCAGATGATGTTTTAAAACTAATATAGTGTATTTTTTAAAAAGCTTTTCAAGAAGCTTTATTCTTATACCTAACTGGAAGACAAGCAATACAGTGAATTGGTGCCTATATAATTAAAAATCTCAAAGCCATTCCTAGGAATTAAAAAGGATCAAAATGATTACAAATTCATACTTTATTACAGGATACAGGAGGTGGTGGTTGCACATGTTATTTGTGATAAGTCATAGGCTTGGAAGGAGCTTTGTGAAGTCTAGTAGATCAGTGCTTCCCAATTTTTTTTTATGTTGCATAGAATACTCATATGCTTTATATTCCATAGCATGCTTATATACTTGTAAACATGCAAAACTTCCAGCTATGGAAGAAGAAAAGAAGGGGAAAACTCATTATGAACAATGGCAAAAGTTACTGAGTTTGTATCCTGATGCAGACACAAAAAAAGCTTGATGAAAGAGGAAACAGACTGAGAAAAATCTTTCATTCTGCTTCCAGAAACATCCGTCAAAAGAATCACCAATAACTTTTCAGCTAACAAAACTTGCTCACCGTGCTAAAGAAATCATACCTGAGAACTTCAGAGTAGCCCTTGGCAGCAGCTACGTGGAGAGCAGTGGCACCCGAACGAGCCTGCCTCACATCCTCAATTTTACCACTATTGAGCCACTGGCGAGCATCCTGCAACATCTGCTGCTCCTCTCCTTTTCTTGACTGCTCCAGATCCACGCCTGTAGAAACCAAGAGAAAGCAAAACACCCAATTTGGTCCCGTAAGAGCTTTTCTTTATTTGGGTCCCAAACATGTCCCCAAATACCATTTGACTCCTAGATTAGAATGCAAATGACATTTAAATACACACACACCCATCTTTGAGTCTGGTAGGGTATAAAGTGCACTGAAGAGATCTCTTCCAATAAGTAATTATGTTCTTCAGCCAAGTCTCTTTGTCTCCCTCATTTCTCTTTCTTCATTTGTATCCTTATTGGAGCAGAATATATTAGTGAATAAAGTATTGAAGACAGTCAAGAGATTTCTGAGATAGAATTCCAATCCTGATACTCACTAGCTGTATAATTGGGGAAAGTATATTTGCCTTATCTTTCAAATGGGAATAATAATTATATGAGCCTATCTTACAGAGTTATTGTGAGACTCAAATGAAATAATATATGAAAAGCACTTTATAAATCTCAAAAGGATTTATGAATAAGTTATTATTATTACTCTAAAAATCAAAGTGAGACTCCATGATCACTAAGAATACTGTTCTAAAATTCATGGGTATATTCACATATATAGGTGTGTTTATACATATACACACACACATCCAAACATATACATATCACTGTTAGTATTTAAACTGATGGATAACTTCTGATACAGTAATGAAAGTTCTACACAAAGGAGGATTTATGAAGGAAACAAATTTACTCATAAGAGGGAAAGAGCCAACAAAATAAATGCCTTACATTTGTTCAATACTTTTTAAGAACTTTTTTATACATGACATAGTTTTAGCCTCACAACAGATCTATATGTTAGGGATAAAAGGGATTATTAGATATATTTGAAAGAGGATGACACCGACATGAGAAGTCAGGTGACTTTGCAGTTTCACATAGCTCGTTAGTGACATAGCTAGGTGAGCACTAGAACCAGGCTTCTCTGAATTCATGCTTCTAACAGCATAAGGAATACAATATATTTAGTTTCAAGTATAACCTAACTGCAGATGAAAACCAAAAACAAACAAACAAACAAACAAAACACCCTTCTCTAAAACAATTTCCCAAAAGTGATGCATATACATAAGCTGGAACATTACTCTGAGCTGAAAAATCTCCAGAGCAGCTAACTCCTACCCAAATATTATTAGTAAATAATACAATGGTAACTGGAGTTAAATGTGTTCCCCTTCTGAAGAAATGCCATATGCCTTTCAAAAGTATTGTGGGGGACACATGACTTGTAAATTACTCTATTACATTACTTGTTTTCACAGAGGCATTCTTTCTCAATACAGGAAAATCCAAATTTCATGCACACAAATCCAGAAACACTCATTCTGTTTGGTCCTGACACTTCCCAGCTCAATTAAGACTACTAGTAATCTGCAATGCAGTTAAACTTGAGTGGGAGGGGCAAGGTTTGTTGCAGGGATTTAGATAAGATAAATAATTAAGGGTTGACAGAAGTTCAAGAGAAAATATTCCTCAGGTGTTAAAGACTAGACACATGTACTAAGAGTTTGCCTACACTCACACCTGACACAAGAGGAGCAAATGTTTCAATTACAGATGGTCTCATAATCTAATACATTTGGGTCCCAAACATGTCCCCAAATACCATTTGACTCCTAGATTAGAATGCAAATGACATTTAAATACACACACTCATTTTTCAACACTAACCCCTCAGACTGGACACTCCATTTTCTTCCTCATTCTCTCTCTCCACCCCACGGCTTTCTGCCACCCATGTCTGTTTCCACTTTCCGACTTTATGTCCCCATGTCTGGGATAGTATCCTTCTTCCTCTGCCTCCTGGCCTCTGTGACATCCCTGGGGCTTCCTTCAAGTCCCAGATAAAATCCCATCTCCTTCAGGAATCTCATTCCCTTATTGCTAGTGCCTTCTATTTGTTGATTATCTTTCATTTATCCTGTCCATAGCTTATTTGCACAGAGATGCTGGTACATGGTTTCCCACATTAAATTGCAAGCTCCTTGAGGGTGGAATTGTCCTTTGCCTTTGATTTGTAAACCCAGCATTTTGTACAGAGAGCACAGAGGAGGTATAAATAATTTATATAGTTTGCTTTTGATCAAAGCCATTCCTTTTACTTTAAATGCTCATCAACAATGTAGGTTCTACCTGTTCAATTCCTACTTAGTCTATAAGATACAGAGCATAAATGCCATTTCTCCCAACACATCTGATTTGCCCTTAGCAGAAGTCTTCTCTTTCTCCCCTGAATTCCCATAAGACTTTCACACATCTTATTTTATGCTATAGTTGTGTGTATGTATATATGTATATGTGCATATAAGCGGGGAGATTTTATATACATATATATAAACACATAATTAAAATTTATGGATGGATGAATGCACGCATGCATGTATACAACACTTTTCTGATAAATTTTAAGGTCCATAAGGATAGAGACTCTCCAAACTTTTTTTTTAAGGGCATGAGCCATCTCTTGATCTCTCTTGCATCTGTCCACTTCTCTTTTCATCACCCAGCCATCATCTCTTTCCTAGCCTATTACAATAGAATCCTGAAGGCTCTTTTTGCTTCTACCTGAACACCATCCAAAATTATATTCCTCAAGTACAAGTCTTCCCTGTCCTTCCCCAGTACCTCCCCATTGTTTCAAACTGTCCGGTCTAACATCAATGGCCAGTCACAAATTGGGCTCTGGTCTAGCTTTCCAGCCCCATTTCACACCACTATGCCTTCCAGTCAAACTAGATGATTTGCTGCCCCGCCTCTATTTGCTGTCTCCTGCATTCACACCTGTTGTCTCCTGGCCTAGATTAATCCTTCCCTCCAACACTGCTTGGGAGCCACCTCCTCTTCCCCTGGTGGTCGGCAGGCTCCTACTGCACCTCAGTTGCTATTCACTACTTCGAGTACCCACTGTATATCCTTTCAGCAGAATGTAAGCTCCCTCAATGAAAGAACTGTTTTTATCTTTCTACATCTCCTACTCACAATTCAGGGTTTTGTATGTAATTAAACGGCCCAAACATTTCTCAAGGTTACCAGTCTCCTTGATGCTTCCACAAAACTTGGTTTAAAAAGCAAAATGACAGGATTATTGTATCCAGAGTGGCTAAGGACCTTCAAGATTATCTAATTCAATCCCCTCCTTCTATAGCTGAGGAAACTGAGGTCCAGAAAGGGTGAGTGACTTGTCCAGGCAATCAAAGATGAAACCAAATGAAACCATGCTGATTTGCCTGAAAATCTAGAGGATAAAGAAGTAAAATTTGTTCTCTGCCTCTACAATCTATTTTCTTTTTTTTTTTTTTTATGTTTCTAAGCAATTTGACTTGACGAATATGACTGCTTGAAGATCATTTCAGAGGTTATAAATAAGTGGCTTACCCAGGTTTATTTCAGACTATCATCAGTGGAAAAAATAAGAAATCACAAGTCTCCTTAACTTGTATTAGTTGGACTTGCCTTATCAAAGAATAAATCAACTTATACAATACAACAAGGTTTGTATCTAACCTTAAGAAAGGCCATCTTTGTGGCATTTGGCCTTCTCTTGTTTGGGTTATTAAGTGGATCCAGGATGTTAGTAATTGGTGACTAATGCTGTGTAGACAGGCCTAATGCACCCCTTCCCATCACACATTAATGAAAGGCTCCCACAAGATGAAAGGATGATTTCTAAAGTGTCTGTTTCAGTGGCAGCTGTTGCTTTCTCTCACACCTCTCCCTAGACAGGGCCCTGGACTCCCCAGAGTTATCCCAATGAGTTACCTTGCTTCTTCACTTGCTCCAGGAGTAGGTCCTTCATTGCTGCCTCTTCTGCAAGGTCAGAGGGGACTTCACCTTCGCTATTCACTGCAGCCACACTAGCTCCATGGTTAATGAAGTACCTGTATAGATGAGACCCAGGAGTAACATTATCTATGTCAGGCTGAGACCAATTTATAGTCATGTATAAAGGTGAGAGAGAAGTTTGAAAAATTAACAGAAAAAGGCATCTGGTTTGTGATTCCAAAGTCTCAAATAAGGTGTTCCATGTTTAATCCTTTGTTATCTCTAGAATCTTCAATAACTAAAACACAAATTTTCTTACTTCCTTTCAAGGTTCTATGGCAACAAACAGGATATTTTGCAAATACTATTGAAAATGTTTAAAAAAAAAAAAAAAAAGAAAAACCAAAATCTCTATGGATGGATGTGAAGTTTTCTGAAAACCATAAGGAGTAATATCATGTTCCCTCCCAATGCAAGTTTCCTAAAAGAAAATTTCTTACTACATCTTGGAATAATTTTGGCACAAAAGCCAGAAAAGATACAAAGCAATTTTTTTTCACTAAGATTTTGTCAATCTTATCAATCAATCAATCAAATGTACATTTGAGGGCAAGAGATATTTTTTGTGGTCTCAATTATGTGCATTTAAGGTATCAACAACTGGATAGGAAGAACTGTCAGAGGAGTACCCCTCTCATAAAGCTGTTCCCTCTCCAGAGGCTGCCCTCAACCCATGAGGAAGCCTAGCAAAGATACAACATAGCTATTTATATCACTTAGAAGAGCTTGGAATTGGCAGACAGAAAATCACTGGGCCTCATAATCCATGTTGCCACTCTCCCCTCCAGATCCGGAGGCACTCTCATCAGACCTTCTGGTTCCTGGTGAAGACTCCTATGTCTTGCCATGCAACCCAGAATACCCTGTTAACACTTCTAGACTTTTAATCTACCCTCTACTTTAAGTATCTCACTTCCCTCCATTAGAGTATGAACTTCTTGAGGACAAGAACTGTCATTTTTCTACTTTTATCCCCAGCACTGAGCACAGCATTTGATACATAATAAATATTTTTTCTTTCACTAATATGTGGTTGTATAATTCAAAGTCTGTGAGGAATTTAATTAGCCTCTATGAATTAGGTTATGAACTAACAAGAGGACCAATAATGGCTGGAGACAGCAATTTAGAATGGAGAAACATCTGAAAGCAAAAAAGTACTATTCAATTTGGACTACACACCTGCTTTGCCTATGTACCTAGCACATAGACGGCACACAATAAACGTTTGCTAAATGAATAAGTATATGCCCACACATAGATGGACTCCAGTGTGAGCATCTATTGTTTTCTCCTCGAATGATATGATATGCATTTAGATCTAAGATACTGAGGAGTAATCTTTAAGCATGACCTGAAATTAATGAAAGGAAAATATGGCCTCATTTAGCACTGTCTTCCAAAACTACCATTATAACAGGAAAAGGGGAAAAAAACCTTTTTAACTTCTACTCTCCTTAAGCATAATTAATGTAAGTCTATGAATCCTTGCATAATTTTAATTTGTTCTCTCTAGGATCTTCAAGGCACCTGGACAGTCAGAAGCACTGACACATCCTATTAGCATAATAAATATGGGAAAGGGAAGAGATCAGAAGGGAGAGAATGAATGTGAAGGGCAGAGAAAAGAAATATAATTGAGATTAAACCTTTCTTTATGTTATAATATTACTATACAATGTACAAATAAGAGAGAATTTATTTAATCCGTTTAAAATGGATATGAACACTTGAACATAGTTCCTTCTTAGAACAGTTCTTCCAGTAAAGAGAGAAAACAAAATTGTTTCTCACTTTCTTTGACATTGAAATTAAGGACTCACCATGCTATTTTTCACTTTTTGGGGGAGAAAGATTGATATTTTCTTCCACAGAATTATTAAAATAAAATGTGTTTTACTGTCTCGGGGGGAAACAGAATTTGGAGCTCAAAATTTTAAACAACAAAATGTTGAAAATTGTTTTTACATGTAATTGGAGGAAAATACTGCTCAAAAAAAATAATAAAAATAATAATAAGGGCTCACAAGTATCTTTTCCAACAAGACTATAATATCTATGAAGGTCCAAAAGAATATAAGTAGGTGACTAAGGACTGACAAACAAAAGAGTCTATATAATTTCTGGCATAAAGCTGAAGCATAACTTGTAAGAAAATAGTTTTCAATTTTTTGAAAAATGAAGCCATATACTATAGAAATGAATAGTAACAGTGAAATTCAAATCCCCCCATAAGGATAAATCTAGTGACAAATGAATTGTAGCATAACACAAAGAGTTATCTAAGTAGCTTTTGTGTAAAGTCAGCTCATCATAATCCGTCTTGCAAAGATCCACTGACCTTAGCTTGATCCTAGAAATGGTAAATAAAGGGATTCACTTCACACTAGGTAATTTTTCGGAGGAGACAAAAAGGACTGATAAGGTTCATATTTACTGCTTGGATTTGTATTGTGTTTGTATCTTTTCTGGCTTTTGTGCCAAAATTATTCCAAGATGTAGTAAGAAATTTTTTTTTAGGAAACTTGCATTGGGAGGGAACATGATATTACTCCTTATGGTTTTCAGAAAGCTTCACATCCATCCATTGAGATTTTGTTGTTTTTTTTTCTTTTTAAACATTTTCAATAGTATTTGCAAAATATCTTGTTTGTTGCCATAGAACCTTGAAAGGAAGGAAGAAAACTTGTGTTTTAGTTATTGAAGATTCTAGAGATAACAAAGGATTAATACAAATGTATTTACCCAAAATGTCAAGTTAAAGGAAACACTGTGACTGATTCAATATAAGGTCAAAGGTGGATAACAAGAGATCTGATTTAAAATTACTCTTTTGCACAGATTCCTAAGGTAAAAAGGGGAAAAAAATAGGAAAAGTCCATGTAGAACACCTACAAGCTTACTTGTTCCTTCTTCCTTTTGGTTTCACTCCTGCAGATACCTCTGTTTGGCAGAACTCACTTTTCATAAGGCCATTTCACAAGCAGCCCAGGCCATCCACACTCACTTCACTCCTGGCTCTATTTTGGACTCCCAGACCTTTCCACCTGCTCCCCAGGTACCTTCCCCAAGTACACATCATTCCCTGCCACTGCTTTCCCATTCCAGATCATTTTAGATCTGATGCTCTCCCATCAGAATGTAAGGTCCTTGCATGTGGGGCTGTCTTTTTTGCTTTTATCTAAATCTTTAGTGAGGAAGACACTATGTCATCCTCATAGTAAGTGCTTAATCTATCCTATCCATTTATTTGTGGAAAAGAATAAAAGGTGGCTAAATTTAATGAAATTCTGTAACTCAAAAATCATAGATGTGGTTTCTGGCAAAAACTGAAATGCCAGTAGTAAGGAAGTTTATATGATCCACAAATTAATCAAATTTTTACTAAAAGCAACCACTAAGAGGAAATCAACCTTAATTAATTCTTAGGCAGCAAAAGCTAACATACTTGAGCACACTAGAGATTCAGAGCCAAGAGTGGGGATGGCCTAAGTGATGAAGAGATCACCCATTTTCACATAAGGGACCCAGGAATGAACATACTGTTTGTGTCTGTCTGTTTGGGGGACAATCCAAGCTGCTTGGCCACAGCCAAACACCAATGCCACCATCTTCTTTTGTTCAACTTGTCCCACAAAGCATCACAACAATTCCGCGGGGATCAGGGGTAACTCTGATGCTGCAAAATCTAGATTTTGTGGGATGCCCCTGGTCTTCACACAGTCATCAACAATACTCTTACTGCTTGTTTGTGGAACAAGAGGAGCTCTCAACACGTTAGAAGGAACTTTCAATAAACAAGCTTACTTTAAATAGACTTAATATTCCAATTCTTTTTCACTACAAAATCATTATAAGTTCAGATCACAATCTTAAAACACTAATCTAAGATATACTCCAATCATCTTATTTTGAAGGTGATTTTCAATCACCAATCTTTCTTCTTTTAAAAAAAAAATTTCTTGAGGCAGTTAGGTGGTGCAGTGAATAGAGCATCAGTTCTGAAGTCAGGAGGACCTGAGTTCAAATTTGACCTCAGATACTTAAGCCTTCTTAGCTGTGTGACCCCGGGCAAGTCACTTAACCCTAACTGACTCAGCAAAAACAAAAACAAGCTTCTTTGCCTCAAGGAAGGCAGGTAAAAGTTTTTGCTTGTGCTTATGGAACAGAATTAATATGATCAACATGGAACTACTGTCTTGTCCTTTGCTCACTAAGTTTAGGTCTTTTTTTTTTTTTTTTTTAACTTAACTTTTTTTTTAATACTGACTAATGTGGCTTTTGAAATATTTAGGGAGCTGTTAATCTTTGGGTCTACTTCTTTTGCTTTAAAACATATTTATTCAAGCTTATCTCCATGAAGTCCTACGTTGAGATCTCATGGTTAGTATGCAACAGCTATTAGCTTGCTTAAAAAAAAAAAAAAAAAAAAACTGGTTCCAAGTACAGTCCAAACAAGACTTCTACTAAGGATCAGTCTATAACAACTAGAGGAAGGTTTTATCACCAAAATAATGAGCCAAGTTACTCAATTTGGGGAGAAGAGGAAACAAACAAAAAAATACAAATAACTTTTAATTCTACATAATTCCCTTCTATTCTACAGTTAAAAGTAGGAAAAAAAAAAAAAAACAGACAATACCAAGCATGACAGTTTTTAGGCTATCTATAAACATTAACTTAGCTCTTGGCATTTTACTAAAGAATGAACAAACTACAAGGGGAAAGGACTTCTATCTAGAAAATAGAGGTGAACTGCAGCTAAATAAAAGAATGGGTAACAAATTCTCCTGGGAAAGGCAAATCAAGTCTCTGGTTTTATTGTATAGCTCCATAATTTCATGGAGCATTTGATTATCTCACATTATAGTGCTTAGCTAATAAGTATTTGCAAAAAGATCATCTTTTTAAACAGCTGGTTTTAAACACCGACATTGGTTAAGAAGAAATTTTATTAAAACTCAACAAGACCATTCAAATTAAAACACCATACACCTTGATACATAATAAATAATAACTTCAATGCAAAAGTAAAAGCTAGATGAGAGTGAAGAAAAATATGGTTTAGTGTTAAGAAAGAGGTCAAAAGCTTTTATTCTATAAAGAATCCTCATTTGTAAACATTATAAAAAGGTGAAACAGAAAGTTCTGGATGTGATGAATACCAAACTATCCCCCCAAAAATTGATTATATTTTAACTGGGAGGAAATGTCTCATTATGTGGGAGCTATTCATGAATCAACTGTCTGTGTATGATTAGACCACTGACTTGTTAGAGCAAAGACCAAAATTAATTGAAGAAAAAGAATAACATGAAAGTTCCATAGAATGCTGATTAATGCAATTCTGTAGTGCATTTTACCAATCAGAGACAGTTAGAGGGCATGGTGCATGGATCAATAAACTTAAGAATCAAGAACTGAATTCAAATTTGGCCTTAGACACTTATTAAAAGTGTGGCCATGGGGAAAGTCCCTTAACCTCTGCCAGCCTGTTTCCTCATCTGTTCAATGCCTAATGATAGCACCTGTCTCTCATAGTTGTTATGAGGATAGAATGAGATATATTTGAAAGAGCTTTGCAATACTTAAAGTGTTATGAAAATTCTTGCTATTAATTACTATAACAAGGAGCCTAAAAGAACCTAGAGCCAATTCTGCTACCAAATACTAGATTCACTTATCAAATAGGAAGATATGAAAACTGGGGTCAACACTGGTTTAGAACACAAACTAGTTTGTAAAATTTTATAGAGTATGATGAAAAATCATGAACAGCTGCCAAAATCAGTATGTCTCATAAAGGGAGGAAGGAAAATAGTATGAGGAAAAGCAAGTTGAAAGAGAGCACAATGGGGAACATAACAAAACAAGTCCTCCCCAGGACACTGAAAGACAAATTAGGACAACAGAATAAAAGAGCTTTGAATCTACTAATGAATACATTCTTCAGCATCAAGGCCCAGCGGAGCCACCATATCCGGACACTAATATTGTAGGAACTATCCCAGGATTATGGTGTTTGTGCTTCTTCTGTCAGCTCCCTGCTAGATTTAATTCAATTTTGAAATAACCAGAAATTGATTCTAAAAGTATTTAAAGGTAAGATATCAAAGGTGTGGAGGAAATCTTGGCCCTAAGTATTATTTTTTAAAAGGTGACTAAGAGACATCATAACTATCAACCTATTACTACTTTCCTAACTATTTAAAATTTTTATGAAAATAATCCACACATGGATTATTACAAGGACATCTTTTTAGGGGCCATTTAGATGGGAACAAGCAATCTTTTACAAGTGATATTTCACAGTAATAATGGACACTTTAACCATGACACAAATAATCAGGCTGAAGGATAGGGAAAATATAAGATCACACTATATTTGTCGGTTAACTATTTAAAAAAGAGGTAAATGTGCTACAGCACAATACTATCTTAATCATTCTCCTTCAAGAAAGTCTCCCATGCATGTATTATAGGTTACTCACTGAACAAGAGATATTCGACTTCTGATCATTAATATTAAAGAATAAAACAGAGAGACATATTGCTAGGGGTATTCACCACTGTCAGACTCAATCCATTATACCCTAGATGAGAAGTTTCTGAAATATGGTGAGGTTCTCCTAATATTCTTACTTGTGGATGGCATTACATGGATAATATAAAGCCCCACACATTACAGGATCACCAAAACAGAATCATATAATTACTCTTAAGAGTTTCCTTAGTGTTTAATCTACAATGTGCAATTGAATGGAAAACGAAGAGAGTTCATCTATCACTATGTATAAACTGAACAGATACTTAAAATGGACAAATAACTGAGCCCAGAGTAGAACAAGTATAGACTAAACTATCTATGAGAAAAGATAAAGTTTGGAAAAATCAGAACAGAAGTGAGTGCAAGGGATAATGCTGTAAAAAATTACCCTGGCATGGGTTCTGTCAATAAAAAGTTATTTAAAAAAAAAAGAGAGAAATGATAAAGTTCTCTAAATGACTCTAAGTATCTCCCTTTAAAAAAGGCTCAACATTTGTCTTTTTTTTTCTTTTTCTATTTTTCCATGACCAAAAGCCAGTGACAAGAACAAGAGATTACCTATGTTCTCCATTGGTATTATCCTCAAGCCAGTGTCCCAAGATATGGGGGGGGATCATTCTGATGAACTTATGAAAGGACATGGGTAAGCATTTCCCAGAAAGGGAAGCATGGAAGGTTTAAGGCCAACATCACTAAAGGGAATGAATGTATCAATTATAATCAAAGATACATCTGAATATCTGAATACACAGGTTCCTAGAAAAACACTGTAAACAGTATCATCAGTTGTGTGATGATCAACTGTGACTAACGTCTTTTCTCAGTAACACAGTGATTCGAGACAAGTACAAAGATTTTCCACATCCAGGTAAAGAACTAATGGTCTCTGAATACAGATTGAAGCATATTTTTTTAATCTACATTATTCTTTTTTGTGTTTTTTTCTATTTCTTCTTTCACAATTGTGATTAATATGGAAATATGTTTTATATGATAATGTATAAACTATATCAAATTGCCTACCATCTTTGGAAGACAGTAGGGAAGAAAAAGGAGGGGAAGAAATTGGAACTCATACTCTTGTAAAAATGAAGACTAAAAGCCTCTTGACATGTTATTGGGGAAAAAAAATTAAATACCATCTAAAAACACTTTTTTTTAGTGAATGCACTGGTCAAACAAATTTCTGAGCCTACTGCCATTTGTGTCTGCCTGTAAATATCAACAAAATAAACCCAAACATGAAACAGAGAAAGGAGTTGCATCTTTGTAATCAAAAATACTAGATAAAATTCCAGATACATCGGAATAAATAAAAAGTAATTGGGAAGCTGACCCTATCACTTAGTCTTCTATCTAACATCAAATGGCAACAAAGATATTTGAGAATCAAATTGGCAAAAATGACAAAAGGTAGAAAATGTCAATGTTGAATTGGTTGTAGAGAGCAAAGTATAGTCATTGTTGGTAGAAACATGACTTGCTAACAACCATTATGAAATATAATTTGCAGTTATACAAAGAAAATATCTAAAATGCACATAACCCCTTTCCCCAGAGGTTGCTAGGTATAACCTCTAAAAAGGACAATAGCAAAAAGAAAGTCCTCTTACCACACCAAAATATTTATAGCAGCACTTTTTTGATGATAGCCAAAAACAAGAAAATAAAGAAAATGTTCATAGCTCAAAGGAAAATCAAGAGAAACACTGATTAGCAAAACTGTTTTGAAAGTAATGTATTAAATGTAGTTTATTTTTCTGTTGTACTTTATATTGGGAAATGTCGTGTGTGTGTGTGTGTGTGTGTGTGTGTGTGTGTGTGTGTGTGTAATTCAGAACAAATTTGATACCCATTATCACTTGGGGAATGTCTAAACAAAATGTGGTATAAGAATGCAAAGAAATACTGTGCTATAAGAAATGGCAAATTAATGTAGAGAAGCATGAGAAGACTTATGCACAGGCAAAGTAATGTAAACAGAACAAGAAAAACAATATAAATGCAATGACTATAGCAATGTAAATGCTAAGAACAAAAAACAATTAATGAATGTTTAAGAAAAAGAAAACAAAATTAAATAATATTTTTATGAATACTGTGGTAATAATAATAGCTAAAATTTATAGAACAAGTTTGAGAATAGTAAGTCAGGAAGTTGCTCTCAGTTTCCCTCAAAAACTACATGAAACCAAGCTTCTGAACAGTCTAACAGAATGAAACCACTCTACAGCTCAAGACAGTCTAGAAGGACTTCAAGAAAGGTCAGTCTCACTAGGCTGAAAGGGGTACTCAGTCCAGCTCAGAGTGTCCAGGAAAGCCAGTGAGAGGGTCTTAATCACAGCAGATCAGCAACTGAGACCCTTGGTCCTGGTTCAGTAGAAGAGCACAGCAGGGGGGCAGCCTCTCCAATTTTAGTACAGAAGGCTAACTTTCGCTACAGAAACCAGGTTGTTTCCTGGAAAGAACACGTAGAACTATCTCCCTCCCCTCCCCCCAACTATAAACAAATCACCAAACACAAGGGGCCCATGTGCTTAAAGGCAAGACTCAGGGCTGCATGGGAAGCTTGGGACAGCACTCCCTTTACCCCCAAAGCAGAGCTCAACCATAAGACACAAAAGGGGGAAAAAAAGAAAAGGAAAAAAAATGAGCAAGAAACCAAAAAGAACCTTAACCACAGAAAGCTATTATGCTGATAGGGAAAATCAAAACATCAACTCAGATGAGGATAAGATGTCCACAGAGGAAATCTCAAAGAATGATATGAATTGTTCTCAAGCACAAAGAGGCTTCTTGGAACTTCTTATAAAAGACTTTAAAAGGCAAATAAGAGAGGTAGGAGAAAAAATGAGAAAAGATACAAGAGAGAATCAACAGTTTGGAAAAGGAAGGGAAAAAATTAACTAAAGAAAACAATTGCTTAAAAAAATATAATTGGCCAAATTGGAAAAAAAAAATCCATTGAAGAAAACCTTAAAAAACACAAAAGACCACACTCTAAAAAAAAAAAAAAAAAAATCCACTGAAGAAAGCAGAACTAATCAAATGGAAAAAGAGACACAAAAACTAACTGAAGACAATTATATATTAAAAACTAGAATGGGGCAAATGGATGTTAACGGCACTATGAGACATCAAGAACCAGTCAAACTAAAAAGAATGAAAAAAATGGAAGAATATGTAAAATAACTCATTAGAATTTATATCACTCTTTAAGTTTTACAAAGTACTTAACAAATATTACCTCATCTTATGCTTACAACAATCATTTTGTAATTGAAGAAACTGATGGGGATAGAGATTAAATGATTTGCCTAGCTTCATATACTTAGCAATTGTATGAGCCCACATTTCAACTCAGGTCTGTCTGACTTCAAGTCCAGATCCCTAATCACTGTGAAATGTAGCTGATCTAGCTATAAGGAGCAAACAGGACCCTAAAGAAGAGATTTGTGAAAACACTTTTCCCCACTCCTCTGAAAAAGAAAGGGTCTAGAGGAATTCAATAAATGCTATATTTAATGTCAGATTTTTCCATATTTTAGGACATATTAAAAAGACTCTCTGAGAGAGGATAAGGAAGAGGAGTAAGTAGGGAATACAAGGAGAAATATAAGTGATATTTAAATATAATATCAATAAAATCTATTTTTAATGGGGGAAATATTTCAAATGAAAAACTTAGGACTCATCAGCTGACAGATGATTGAGTAATAGTAACTCGCTATTGTCTTTGTTATTTATAATTTATAATAGTTAAGTCCATTAATAATTCTAAAGTTCTGGAGCAGGAGTTGAATAAAAAAGGGATAGAACATACTGCCGCAAAGAACCACAACTATTGAAACTCACTCACTCTGCTATGTTAAGATAGCCACAGGAAGCTGCTGCATGAAGAGGAGTCCAGCCCTCATTGTCCTGCTGGTTTATATTGGCTCTGTTTTCCACTAGGAACTTCACCATGTCCAAGTTTTCATCAATACAGGCCTGAAAAGAGGTCAAAAAGCCAAAAAAAAAATGAATTTTGATTTCTAAATATTTCTAGGCACTAAAATTCCCCTTGCCCTTCCCCTTTTGCTAGTCTCTGTCTCCCTGTCAGTCATCTATTCATCTAACCTATCCCCACTTCATTTCTAAGAATGAATACTTTGTCTTACATTTCAGATTTCTTTAAAGGCTCATGTAAATTCTGGTAAGTATGGTAAATTCTGGTGAGTAAGAAATCACATTTATAGCTAAAACGCAATCTGTATTCCAGAAAACACTTCTAGAAAATTCAGTTAGTAACACTAGTAATCAACATTAGTAGCATTTTATATTTACAAAACATTTTAAATACATACTCATTTGATTTTCACAATAATCCTATGAGATGCTATAGGTATTATTATTTCCATTTGATAAAGGTACTTCAAGAGTCTTAAAGAGATTAAATAATTTGCCTGGCCTTTTAACACAGTGAGTATCAAAAGTATGATCTACACCCAAGTCATTCCTGATGATTATCTCAAATTCTCTCTCCTAACCTATACTTCCTTCAGCAAAACACAGAAAGGAAATGTCCAAATTCCACCATAAAGAATCAATATTTTTCAGAATCATCCAGTATTGACTCCTATTATGGTAAAATGAAACTTAATATCCAGCTCACCCAACATAATTTAGCACCCACTTCATGCAAGGTTTTTATATAGCGCCAAACTAGGAACCATCTGGGAATGGGGGGAGGAGGGGTATGCTTAGGGTCCCTCTTGGCTTTGTACTTGAGGTCATTTCTATCTATGTAAGGATGGGCCAGGAAGGATCAGGCTATAAATCCTCACCTGTTCTAAGAATTAAGCTACAGCAATGTGAGCCAACTAAGGCCATGAAATCTGAAGAAAAAGTTAACTAATTCAGAGTGAAAGAATTCAGAGAGTATTATACTGTCAAGGCTGGCATTATGACCAATAAAATGGAGAATTTGTAGAAGAAATATCGATCTTAACCATTATCAAAGTTCTAGGTTGAGAGGAAAGCTGGTAGAGCGGCTACAGCATTGGTCTTGAAGTTAGGAGGACTGGGCTTTTAGTTCTACCTCAAGACACTAACAAGGTAAATAATACAACCTCTCTGAGTTTCAGATGATTCAGCACATACCTCAAAGGTCTGTGGTAAGAATCAAACAAAATAATATATATAAAGTACATCATAAACCTTAAAATATTATAAATGCATATGCTAGTCTCAGTATTATTAATACTAGCTCAATCACTAACAGTTACTTTAATTAAGTTGTTTATTCTTGCTTGCAGTTTTTTATTTATAAAGTAGGAAACCATTTGCTCTTTTTCTCACAGTTGGTGTGAAAAGTTTTGAAATTTTTCAAGTGCTCTACACATGCAAGGTATTATTGTTGTTGTTTTAAAAGTTGTGATATTGAAACCTGGACTCTGATTTAGTCTGATTTTTTAAAAGAAAATGCATGCAAAAGCAAAGACTGATCTAATTAAAAGAGATAAGGAAGGAAACTATATCTTGCTAAAGGGTACTATAGACAATGAAGCAATATCAGTATTAAACATATATGCACCAAGTGGTATAGCATCTAACTTCCTAAAGGAGAAGTTAACAGAGTTGCTAGAAGAAAGAGACAGCAAAACTATAACAGTGGGAGATCTCAATCTTGCACTCTCAGATTTAGATAAATCAAATCACAAAACAAGTAAGAAAGAAATTAAAGAGGTAAATAGAATATTAGAAAAATTAGGTATGATAGATCTCTGGAGAAAACTGAATGGTGACAGAAAGGAGTATATTTTCTTCTCAGCAGTTCATGGAACCTACACAAAAATTGACCATATATTAGGACATAAAGACCTCAAAATTAAATGCAGGAAGGCAGAAATAGTAAATGCTTTCTTTTCAGATCACAATGCAAAACTACATTGAACAAAAAGTTAGATGTAAATAGACCAAAAAGTAATTGGAAACTAAATAATCTCATCTTAAAGAATGATTGGGTGAAACAGCAAATTATAGACACAATTAATAATTTCACTCAAGATAATGACAATGGTGAGACATCATATCAAAATTTATGGGATGCAGCCAAAGCAGTAATAAGGGAAATTCTATAACCTTAGAGCTTACTTGAATAAAATAGAGAAAGAGAAGATCAATGAATTGGGCCTGCAACTTAAAAAGCTAGAAAAAGACTGAATTAAAAATCAATTACTAATCTTGAAATCAATTACTAAACTTGAAATTCTAAAATTAAAAGGAGAAATTAATAATATAGAAAGTAAAAAAAAAAAAACTATTGAACTAATAAATAAAACTACGACTTGGTTTTATGAAAAAACCAATAAAATTGATAAACCTTTGGTAAATCTGATTAGAAAATGGAGAGAGGGAAATCAAATTAGTAATCTTAAAAATGAAAAGGGAGAATTTTCCACCGATGAAGAGGAAATTAAAGAAATAATAAGGGGCTACTTTGCCCGACTTTATGCCAATAAATTTGATAACCTAAGCGAAATGGATGACTACCTCCAAAAATATAGGCTTCCCAGATTATCAGAGGAGGAAGTAAATTGCTTAAATAGTCCCATTTCAGAAAAAGAAATAGAATAAGCTATTAATCAACTCCCTAAAAAAAAGTCCCCGGGACCAGATGGATTTACATGTGAATTCTACCAAACATTCAAAGAACAATTAGCCCCAATGCTATATAAACTATTTGAAAAAATAGGGAATGAAGGAGTCCTACCAAATTCCTTTTATGACATAAACATGGTACTGATACCTAAACCAGGTAGGTTGAAAACAGAGAAAGAAAATTATAGACTAATCTCCCTAATGAATATTGATGCTAAAATCTTAAATAAGATATTAGCAAAAAGACTACAGAAAATCATCCCCAGGATAATACACCACAATCAAGTTGGATTTATACCAGGAATGCAGGGCTGGTTCAATATTAGGAAAACTATCAGTATAATTGGCCATATTAATAATCAAATTAACAAAAACCATATGATCATCTCAATAGATGCAGAAAAAGCATTTGATAAAATCCAACATCCATTCCTATTAAAAACTCTTGAGAGTATAGGAATAAATGGACTTTTCCTTAAAATAATTAGTAGCATCTATTTAAAACCAGCAATAAGCATCATACGGGGACAAATTGCAACCAATCCCAATAAGATCAGGAGTGAAACAAGGTTGCCCACTATCACCGTTACTATTTAATAGTGTATTAGAAATGCTAACTTTGGCAATAAGAGTAGAGAAAGAGATTAAAGGGACAATGAGGAAACCAAATTATCACTCTTTGCTGATGATATGATGGTATACTTAGAGAACCCCAGAGCCTCTACTAAAAAGTTATTAGAAATAATCCACACCTAGGAGAAAGAAATTTGTGACCAAAGATGAACTAGAGACCATTACCGATCACAAAATAGAAAATTTTGATTATATCAAATTAAAAAGCCTTTGTACAAACAGAATGAATGCAAACAAGATTAGTAGGGAAGCAACAAACTGGGAAAACATCTTTACAATTAAAGGTTCTGATAAAGGCCTCATTTCCAAAATATATAGAGAACTGACTCAAATTTATAAAAAATCAAGCCATTCTCCAATTGATAAATGGTCAAAGGATATGAACAGACAATTTTCAGATGAAGAAATTGAAACTATTACCACTCACATGAAAGAGTGTTCCAAATCACTATTGATCAGAGAAATGCAAATTAAGACAACTCTGAGATATCACTACACACCTGTCAGATTGGCTAAGATGACAGGAAAAAATAATGATGAATGTTGGAGGGGATGCGGGAAAACGGGGACACTGATGCATTGTTGGTGGAGTTGTGAACGAATCCAGCCATTCTGGAGAGCAATCTGGAATTATGCCCAAAAAGTTATCAAACTGTGCATACCCTTTGATCCAGCAGTGTTTCTATTGGGCTTATACCCCAAAGAGATACTAAAAAAGGGAAAGGGACCTGTATGTGCCAAAATGTTAGTAGCAGCCCTGTTTGTAGTGGCTAGAAACTGGAAAATGAATGGATGCCCATCAATTGGAGAATGGCTGGGTAAATTGTGGTATATGAATGTTATGGAATATTATTGCTCTGTAAGGAATGACCAGCAGGATGAATACAGAGAGGCTTGGAGAGACCTACATGGACTGATGCTAAGTGAGATGAGCAGAACCAGGAGATCATTATACACTTCGACAATGATATTGTATGAGGATGTATTCTGATGGAAGTGGATTTCTCTGACAAAGAGACTTAACTGAGTTTCATTGGATAAATGATGGACAGAAACAGCTACACCCAAAGAAGGAATACTGGGAAATGAATGTGAACTATTTGATTTTTGATTTTCTTCCCGAGTTATTTTTACCTTCTGAATCCAATTCTCCCTGTGCAGTGGGAGAACTGTTCGGTTCTGCAAATATGTATTGTATCTAGGATATGCTGCAACATATTTAACATATATAGGACTGCTTGCCATCTTGGGGGGGGGGGAGGGAGGGAGGGGAAAAAACGAAACATAAGTGATTGCAAGGGATAATGTGTAAAAATTATCCTGGCATGGATTCTGTCAATACAAAGTTATTATTAAATAAAATTAAATTTAAAAAAAAAAAAAAAAGAAATAATCCACACCTTTAGCAAAGTTGCAGGATACAAAATAAACCCACATAAGTCATCAGCATTCTTATATATTACTAACAAAACCCAACAGTTAGAGTTACAAAGAGAAATTCCTTTTAAAGTAACTACTGATTGTATAAAATATTTAGGAATCTATCTGCCAAGAGAAAATCAGAAACTTTATGAGCAAAACTACAAAACACTTTCCACACAAATTAAGTCTAGTCTAACCAACTGGAAAAATATTAAATGCTCTTGGATTGGGGGAACAAATATAATAAAGATGACAATACTATCTAAACTAATCTATTTATTTAGTGCTATACCAATCAGTCTCCCAAAAAACTACTTTGATGACCTAGAAAAAATAACAATAAAGTTCATATGGAAAAACAAAAGGTGAAGAATTTCAAGGGAATTAATGAAAAAAAAAATCAAATGAAGGTGGCCTAGCTATACCAGATTTAAAATTATATTATAAAGTATAAAACTATATACTAAAACCATCTGGTATTGCCTAAGAAATAGACTAGTTGATCAATGGAATAGGTTAGGTTCAAAGGACAAAACAGCCAATAACTTTAATAATATAGTGTTTGACAAACCCAAAGATCCCAGTTTTTGGAATAAGAATGCATTATTTGACAAAAATTGCTGGGAAAATTGGAAATTCGTATGGCAGAAACTAGGCATTGGCCCACACTTAACACCGTACACCAAGATACGGTCAAAATGGGTTCATGACCTAGGCATAAAGAATGAGATTATAAATAAATTGGAAGAACATAGGATAGTTTACCTCTCAGACCTGTGGAAGAGGGAGAAATTTATGACCGAAGAAGAACTAAGAGATCACTATTGACCACAAAATAGAAAATTTTGATTATATCAAATTGAAAAGGTTTTATACAAACAAAACAAATGCAGACAAGATCAGAAGGGAAACAATAAACTGGGAAAACATTTTTACAGTCAAAGATTCTGATAAAAGTCTCATTTCCAAAATATATAGAGAACTGACTCTACTTTATAAGAAATCAAGCCATTCTCTAATTGATAAGTGGTCAAAGGAAATGAACAGACAATTCTCAGATGAAGAAATTGAAACTATTTATAGACATATGAAAATATGCTCCAAATCATTATTAATCAGAGAAATGCAAATTAAGACAACTCTGAGATACCACTACACACCTGTCAGATTGGCTAGAATGACAGGGAAAGATAATGCGGAATGTTGGAGGGAATGTGGGAAAACAGGGACACTGATACATTGTTGATGGAATTGTGAACACATCCAGCCATTCTGGAGAGTGATTTGGAACTATGCTCAAGAAGTTATCAAACTGTGCATACCCTTTGATCCAGCAGTGTTTCTACCGGGCTTATACCTCAAAGAGATACTAAAGAAGGGAAAGGGACCTGTAAGTGCCAAAATGTTTGTGGCAGCCCTGTTTGTAGTGGCCAGAAGCTGGAAAATGAATGGATGCCCATCAATTGGAGAATGGTTGGGTAAATTGTGGTATATGAATGTTATGGAATATTATTGGTCTGTCTGTAAGGAATGACCAGCAGGATGAATACAGAGAGGACTGGCAAGACTTACAATGAAATGAGCAGAACCAGGAGATCATTATATACCTCAACAACGATACTGTATGAGGATGTATTCTGATGGAAGTGGATCTCTTCGATAAAGAGAGCTAATTCAGTTTCAATTGATAAATGATGGACAGAAGCAGCTACACCCAAAGAAAGAACACTGGAAATGAATGTAAACTGCTTGCATTTTTGTTTTTCTTCCCAGGTTATTTATACCTTCTGAATCCAATTCTCCCTGTGCAACAACAAAATTGTTCAGTTCTGCACATATATATTGTATCTAGGATACTGTAACATATTTAACATATAAAGGACTGCTTGCCATCTTGGGGAGGGGGTGGAGGGAGGGAGAGGAAAAATCGGAACAGAAGTGAGTGCAAGGGATAATGCTGTAAAAAATTACCCTGGCATGGGTTCTGTCAATAAAAAAGTTATTTTAAAAAATAATAAAATAAAATTCTAAGTCAGAAGAAGAAAAAAAAAAAAAAGAAAATACATAAGCAACTTCATCAAATTTATAAGAATACAAGTTATTCCCCAATTGATATATGGTCAAAGGATATAAACAGGCAGTTTTCTGATGAAGAAATCAAAACTATATATAAACATATGAAAAAAGGCTACAAATCATTATTGATTAGAAAAATACAAATTAAGATAACTTTAAGATACCATTTTATACCCATCAGATTGACTGAAATGATAAAAGAGGAAAACAGCAAATGCTGGAGAGGATGTGGAAAAATTGGGACACTAGTTCACTGCTGCTGGATTGTAAATTGATTCAACCATGTTGGAAGGCAATCTGGAATTATGCCCAAACAGTGTATACTTTTGTCCCAGTAATACCCAATTCTATTAGAACTATTCCCCAAGGTGATTAGGGAAAAAGGTGAAGAACACGTATAATATATATTTATAGTAACTCTTTTTATGGTGGCAAAGTACTGGAAACTGGAGGAATGCCCTTCACTAGGGGAATGGCTAAACAAGTCGTGCTATATGGTTGTAATGGAATACTACTGTGCTGCAAGCAATGATGAGCTGGATGATTTTAGAAAAACATGGAAAGACATAAATGAAATAATAAAAAGTGAAATGAGCAGAACCAAGAGGATGTTGTACATAGTAATAGAAATATTGTCATAAGGACAACTAATTCATTTTGAATAAATACTCAAATCAACTATAAAGAACCTATGAAGGAAGATGCTATTCAACTTCAGAAAAGAACTGATAAACAGAAGTATGTACAGTATGATTTTATACAATTTGTGTTTAATGGTATCTTTCTCTAGGATAGTATCTAGACACAAGGCAAAAAACTAAATAGCATGTAACAAAAGAAAACTTGGAAGGAAGCATAAAAAAGCTGGGCAATTTGAAAATGATGTATAGTATTTATAACATAATTTTTTTTAAGTAAACAGTATGAATGTTAATATATCCTTTTATCTTGGACTGTGATACGTAGAAATATTCTTTTTTTTCTCTTTGTATTTAAGTTCAAAATGAATAGAAAGGAAAGGAAGAGAGGAAAAAAGAGACAGACAGACAGTGACATAGATAGGAGGGAGGAGGAAGGGAAAATGAATGAGAACACACTGAGAAGGAACAATACAGATATTTTCAGTGATAACCATACACCATCCAAGCAATCACTTCTGAGTTGAAATGGGGAAGATCTTGAGTAGAAGAAATATTTTAAAGATTCTCTGAAACATGATCTCAAATGATACAACCGAAGATGCTTGTAGTCATGGTTGGCTATGAAAATCTGTCAATTTGCAATTCCATTTAGAGAAACTTTCTAAATAATGGTTCTAAGTCACCCATACACCAGAGCCAGAATGACTCAATCCGAGGGAGAAAAAATGGTTAGAAAATTTGCACTGATTTTTTCAATAATGATTGTACATTTGGGAGCATAACCATGGGTTGTGACACACACAGTTAAGCCATTTTGAAAAACATGTAAAACTATATATGGGGAGAGAAAAAAAAGAAAGAAAGAAGATAGATGAGAAGGGCAATAGAAAGGAGGGAGAAGAAAGGAGAGGAGAGGAAAGAAGGAAAGAAGGAATGGAGGAAGGAGAAGAGGAGATGGGGAAGAGAGAAGGTAAGAGCAGAGACAGGCTTTTCCTCTAAAAAATCTAACTAGATGTAGATAATGACATCTAAGTTTAGATGGTTCTTCAATGGGGAAATCAATCTTCTAGAAACAAGTATTGTCCCTTCTCATCTCACTATTTTTTCTAAGAAATGCTAAAAATATGATCTGTGAAAAGTACTGATTAATCTGTGAAGAAGAATGCTTAAATAAATCTCAAGTATTTCAAGGAATATTACAGTCATAATAAGCAAATGTTCTCTTCCCCGTTCCCCTTAAAAAAAAAAAAAAAAAAAAAAAAAAGGATGAAAAAGTCAAAAATATCTTCATCCTTCTCCAAGTTGTAACTTGGAGAACTAACTCTCATGACTTTCTCTACCATGCCATTCTTTATCCTGAATGCTTGTTCTATCCCTGTACTTCACACATTGGAAGTACCCTCTGGCTTCTCTCTGATTAGCTGCTCTCTCCCAGAGTATCCATCTTAAGGAAAATGTCCAGGTCAATTATGTCTGTTTCTCTACAGGCTAAATGCCTGACTCTCCCAGACTTTTTCTACAAAATCCCTATGCTGAGAGATCCTCATCTCTTCTTCCTCCCCTTTAGCTTCCTTTTATGTTGTCTTCTTTTGTAAGCTCCTTAGAATCAGAAACTGTTTCTTTCTACCTGTATCTATATTCTCAGTGCTTACCCCAAGACCTAACACATAGAAAGTACTGAATAAATGGTTTTTTATTAAAAAAAAAATACTACAGAAGGGATTCATGTTAGCTTTCCAGTAGGCCTTCCTGACCATAGGAATTCTAAGGTAGAGAGAACACATTGTAATAGAGATTTTTGGAAGTGACATCTTGGGACAGCTTACTGAAAGTACTTCTTGAAAATAAGTATGATGAATGTCAGTAAAGTTTCAGAGCTAAATCAAGAACCATTAAACTACAAAAGTATCTGTAACAAATAGATTAGAAAATAGTCAACATTCACTTTCACTCATTACTGAAAAAAAGCTTTCACTAGCAACTTTATACTTAGGTTGATACCTTCCTTCAGGATTAACCAATTCATTCTCAATGATTTCTCATAGCCAAGATGCATATCTTGTTCTCTTTCAAATAACTGACAAAACCCCGATTTCTTCATGAAGATTTCTTAGAGGATTAATCCAATCTCTTTCACCCCCTCCACCCAAACACATAACTCACTCCAAAAATACCTCCAACTCTCCCAAAGGGCACTCATACTTTAATTTTTCTGCAATATAAACATTTATTTTCATTTAATTTATGCTTATTATTCATTTGTTATTCAATTGTTTTTATGCTTTATGTTATTATTTTAGGCAGACTGTTACTCAGAGATTTATTCCATAAAATCATTAAGCCCAAATCAGTGATGAAGACATTTGAGGTGAGAATTGTTATGTCTATAGATGAGTACTGGTCCACAAAGAAGAAATTGCAACTAAAAAGGACAGAACTAAAACTTGCAATTTTCTCTTTCCATGATCATACATCTCCAATATCAAAGAGGTCAAGTGTGCTAACTCCTTCCAAGTAATTGCAAGCCAGAATGGTCATTAATGGCATCAGTTGCCATTTGCTAGCCTCTGACACAGCCACAAAATTTCTTTCTTGGCTTTCAATAAAGAGTTTCAAATACTTAGTTTCAAATAGCCACAATAATGTCAGACAGGCCTTTGGGAAGTAATGTTATCAAGATCATTACAACCCTTTGAAAAGGACAGCTCCCCAAGTAGTTAAGAGTAGCTAAGACATAAAACTCTAACAGTACATAAATATATATCAACCTATCCATCCCCTTCCCTCTTTATTCATTCTCTAAGTATATCGTCTCCCTCCCCTTTTGAGAGGAAGTTATTACATAATGAAATTAATAAATTCTGAGTTCACTTGGAATGTTATATGGGAAGCATATCAATATTATTTGTGCAGAGAGAACCTATTTTGGAAAAAGTGAAGGGCCAAGTGCTTTAATCACCACCCAGATGCTGTCCACAAACTAAAATAAAATTAGCTGTGGTAGTTCCAATATCCTACAACTAGCCACATCTACAGGCAAGTAACAGAGACAACTGACTTTATTTTTTATTTCCTAGGTATCTCTGCTTAAAGAAGATAGCTGAATTCAAAATGTCTTTATGATGGTATGTTTTGGGGTGCATATTTTCAAGCCATTTCCCTCTCTAGTATTTTCAAATAAATTTACATGCTATGTGTACCATGATTAAGCTGAAGTCATTATATAGAAAGATTAATCAGTTGTATGACATTCACACTCATAAAATACCATAGGGAATATATTGTCCTCTGTTCTCTGGTATCCAGAAAGAGGTACATGACTAAAGCCATTGGGGGAGAGGAATGGTTCTCTGAAAACCTTCTCAAATGAATAACTACTAAATTTAGATGCCCTTCCACCCACTCTATTCACAGCTGTGCTGCTGACTCACTGGCTGACTGAAGCATGTCAAAGGAAGCAGACTTGCCCAATCACCTCCAATCTACAAAATCACAGACTAAAAAAGAGTCTATAGACATGTAATATGAACACTTGCTTTCACACTGAGCTATAACGAACCATTAAAAACAAATGGATGTCTTATATATATCAAAAATTTCCAAGAAAGGAGATTCAACAAAATCTACATCCAGTTAATCTTCTCACCTTGCCTACTACTTAATATTGGAAAAATTCTTCCTTGCCTCTAACCAAATTCTTCTGACTGAGATTTAAATCTGTTTCCTATTTTTTGTGCCATCCTAAGAATATGTTAACTACCAACCAGAAAATGAATCTTTTATTTTTAATTTTCTTTTAGGTTCCTTGAAGAACCTGAAGAGCTTGCTAAGTCAGAGAAATGTAAACTCTTTACCATTTCCAGCCTCTCCTCTGGACATTCCAGATCTTTAAAAAAAAAAAAAAATTCCAACTGCTTAGTGGATATCTTCATCATCTTAAAGTCATCACATCCAAAAGTGAACTTATTAACTTTGTCTCCAAGCCAAATACCCCTTATGAGTTCCTGATTTCTGCCAATAGTAATACAATCCTCTCAATCATCAAGACTAAAAGAGTTCTTCTCTTCAGCTCCAATGATCATATTTTTATTCCTCTTTATAATATAAAGAATATAATATATTCATTACCTTGCATGTAGCAAATTTTCAAATTAGTAAAGTAATAGTTTAATCTTCCTCATTAACACAACATGTTTCCCTGTCAATAATAAAGTATTTTCTCCATGTAAAAACTTTGGCTTTATGCACACAACAGGTATGAAACTTCATCAACCGTACCTGGTACACACTTCTACAACCAAAGGCAAAACTGCTGACAGCTAATCAGTGCCAGGGTTAAATCTAGGAGTGCAAAGGAAAAGTCTGCACAGAACAAAGCCTCCTACTTTCTCAAAATAGTCTGCAACTGTCACCAGCACCAAGTGCCAGACTGAGACACTGACCTTGTCATTGTGTCTCAGAGCACTGCTTGCCCTACCTGTTCCTGCCACAAAATCTGTCTCCTCTCTTCACCGGCACTGCTTCAAGGTGCTAAGACATTGCTGGTCAGGGCAGAAGAGATGCTTTATGTAAAAGGAAATGGGCATTTTCCTGACTCTTGACTTCTATGCTCAGAACTGTCTCAGTTTCAGTAGATTATACTGATATGATGCCTTGAGAGATGATACTTCCTACAACATGTCACTTTTCTCATGTCTTTCTATTATTCCATTCTGTATTCTGGCAAAATTCAAAAGTTTTACTGTATCATCATAATCCTAAACTCATAAACTGAAAAGAAAACATATTTTCTTTCATTTAAATGTTTATTAGCCAAGCACAAAATTCCCAAGCTATGATGATAAAATCAACAGGATAGTCAGGTACTAAGCAGGTCACCAGGGCTGACCAGTACCCAATTAAGATAAGGGTTAGTTTGAACTTTCTACCAGTGGTGCATATTGCTCAACCAAGTTCTATCCAATCAGCACAGGACATGCAGAGACCAGGGCTAAGTAAACAGGAATTTATATGTATTTGTATTCTATCCATTTGATATGATTCATGCTTTCCCCCATTACTTCATGCATTAATATGGAACAGATGTTGGTAATCTACAGCAAATTTGATTTTCATTGGTACAGTTTGCTGTTTTCACATCCTATACCCTCCTGATCAAGTTGGTAATGGCATTTCTTGCCTCTCCCCTTCCTATCTAGATATGACAGAAAGAAAGAGATCAGAATCTTGACACAACATTTTTAAAAGACTGATAATTCTAAGCATTGACAATCAAGAAATTGAACTAATTTAACTAAAAAAGTTGGAAAGCTTTAGGCCATACTTAAATGCAGGTAGCATCCTGAAATCAACAATTCTTCTAAAACTGAGACTCAAAACATGAAATCTGTAAATCTGTTTCTTTTTTTTAATATTTTAATAACTAATTTCCACATCACTGGTTTCATTTGTACAACTACATATTTTATTTCATGCATTTCTGAGAAAGAGGTCCATAGGCTTCACCAAAAACCTGGTCCTGGTTCTTAAAAAAAAAAAAAAAAACTTCGATGAAGGCACCTGGTTAGGGCCCATAAAGAAAATGAAACTGAAATTGGATGAAGTTGTGCTGGTTGATAGTGAGTAAGCTATGAAACTCAACACCAATGAACCCACCTTCCTTCTTTCAACTCCCAACAAATTCTAATCTCTACTCTTCATAAGTCAGGGAAGCTTCCTTTCCCAAAGTATATCTGTCAGTCATTAAACATTTATTAAGTGCCTACCATATACCAGACACTGTATTAAGCAATGGAGCTGCAAAGGTAAAAGATAGTTCCTGCCTTTGAGGAGTTTACAGGCAGAGAGAGTTGTACATATTTGTATAAACAATCGGGATAAATTGGAGAAAATCAAGAGAGGGAAGGCAAAAGCATTTAGAGGGAGCAGGAAAGACTTATTCTAGAAAATAAGATTTAAATTGGAACTTGAAGGAAGTCAGGGGGGAGAAATGAGAGAAACATTCTAAGCATGAGGGACAGCCAGTAAAGATGTTTTGAATCAGGAGATGGAATGCTTTGTGAAAGGAAAAACAAGTGTCACTGGATCATAGAAGGTGTTAGAAGGAGAAGGGCTGTGTAAGACAACTGAAAAGGGGGATGAGAGGATGGAGAATTTGTACTACAAACAGAGAATTTTCTATTTGTCCTGGAGGAGATATGGAATCATAGAGATTTAATGAGGAGTGGGGAGTTGGTCAGATCGGAGCTTTAGGAAGATCTCTATGACAGCTGAATAGAAAATGAACTAGAATGGGAAGAGACTTATGGCAAGAAGACCAATTAGCAGGCTACAACAATAGTTCAAGTATGAAATAATGAGAGTATGCTGAAATCCCCTACTATAAGGGAAAGAATTGGGGAAGAGAGAAAAATTGTGGATAAAATAAGGATATCAAATCAATAAAGCCAGAAAATTTATTACCACAAGTTATCACTGGCTAAAAGAAGTTGATATGCATGATGATCTTATACAGCCATTATCCTTCCAAGCTTATCTTTCCCCCTACAAGTGATAAAATACTGAAACCATAGTTTAAGTGAAACTCATACAAACCTATAACATCTCACAGATGTCAAGGGCTTACCCCCACATGAAAAACACACAGTCTATATGGTCACAGCCAAATACCCTATAAGTGACCAAGCATTTTTAAGTTTTTACTGTAAGGCACTGTGATAAGCATTGATGATACAAAGAAAGGCAAACACATAATTCTTGACCACAAAAAGCTCACATTGTATTGGGAAAGGCAACATAAATAAAAATTGTACATAAAAAATACATACAATGTAAATGGAAAGTAATCTCAGAAAAAAAGGCACTGAGGGGCTAAAGTAGCTGGGGTAGAAGGAAGGAAGAAGAGGGAATTGGCAAATCCTTTTGCAGAAGATAGTATCTGAGCTAAGTCTTGAAAACAATCAGGTTAGCCAAGAGGTTGGGATGAGGAAGGAGAGTATTCCTGAACTTTGGGTCAGCCAGAGGAGAGGCACAGAAACAGCAAGAAGACCAGTGCTGCTGAATCAGAGATCCATGGAAAGGAGTAAAGGCCACTTGGTTTCCAGATGGAAAGAACTATGTCTGATCACGTATTTAGTGGTCAGGCAGGCTCTGGGCACAGGACAAAGAAAGGGCCAAAAGATACACAGAGAAGAAAGAATTTCTCAGATAACGTCACCATGACTAGGATTTCTGTTTCTAGTTAGCACACAACCCCCCCAAGACTACTCATATAAGACCACTCCAGCCTTAGGGACAGCAGGTATTTGCATTCACTTTGGTAAACCAAAGCTGTCATCTTTTCCATAGAGTGGCAGTATTTTGTCTTAAATCAGTGATGTTTCAAATGTCCTCTCAAAATTCTGCTAACATTTTTATCCTAAAATGTTATTCCAGGGACTCCAAGGCTCACTCTTTCTTGCCAATCATACTTATGAAAATCAAATGAAATAATATTTATTAAGTCCTTAGCACCATGTCTGGTACATAGCAGGCACTTAAATTTTTTTTTTCCTTTCTTCCCTCTTTCTATACTTTCTATTCTTTTCCCACCTACGCCAAATGAAGCCTGTACGGTTGTTCTTATAGGCACCACTTCCAAATTTCTTTATCTTACAAAACTATTGGGCCAAGGTCTCCCTCTTAGTATCAAAACAGACCTTGAAAGGAGTATAAAGAAGAATTGGAAAGGAAAGAGAAGGAAGAGGAAGAAGAATGTGAACTACATTTGGAGACAATTCAGCATAGTCAATAATTCACTATCAATACTATCAAAAGAAACCAAAAAAAATCAGTGTTTTCACAGTCCTAATCTTGAACACTCTATCTTGTTACTCATTTAAAACCTTCATTCTGGGAAATAATAATAAAGGAACCAAGCATTTATTAAGGTCCCTTCTGTGTCAGACACTAAACTAGGCACTGGGGATATATAAAAATACCAATAAAACAATCCCTATGTTAAAAGAACTTACATTCTAATACCAGAAAAATTAGTAAGAACTCCCATTTACATAGCACTATAAGGTTAATAAAGAACTTTCCCTACAAAAAAACAAGCTAACTGCCATTTATTTAGCACTGGAGGTTTGCAGTGTTTTATAAATAACACTGCATTTCATCTTCATAACAACACTGGGAGGAAGATATTATTATCCCCATTTCACTGATGAATAAGCTGAGACTGGATTAAATGACCTGACCAGAACAATAGGTAGTACAGTGATAAACAGGCCTTCCTAGGAGCAGCACTCTTTCCATTTCTCCCCTAGCCTTCTCATTATTCTCATTTTAACAAGGAGGACACTGAAGCTTGGAAACTGAGGTGACCTGCCCAACATCTCACAGTTCACAATTGTCAAGAGATGAGTCCATGTCTTCTGACCAGAACATGGCTCTGCCCTGATAACAAGCCCTGGCTGCAAGAATGCAGGGGAGAGCATGTGAGCTTGTCCTGCTTGCCCAAAGAGAGCTGAGAAAGTTACCTCTGCCTCCTTTTTCTTCTCTTCAGGCCATCCCTGAGGCAGTCCTCATGCCCTCCCTCAGTATCCCCATTGCTTTGAGACTCACTTCAAAGGCTATCTTAGGGCTACCTGGCTCAACTACAGTCCCCAAAATAGAAAGCCATTTAATAAGAGATAGATTCTGTCTCTTATTTATATGTCGAGTAATAAGGGACTGAGAAGAGAATCTATGAAAGTAGACTTGAGGCCAAAGTCTATCACTGATTCATATTACTAAAAGAAAGAGGTTTAGGAATCCTTTTGGACAATCAAATTCTATCTACAAAATATTTTGCAACCTAAAATCTTCAACAAACCCACAGACATTTCTGAGAACCTAGTTTATTTCTAGAACTATACATTGTCCAAACCTAACTTCTTGTCCATAGGTCTACATTTACAACTGTTTATTAAGAATTTCCACCTGAATTGTGCTACCTGTAAATCAAATTTACCTTGTCTAAAAATGAAATGAAGAAATCCTTCATTTTCTATTTCCTAATTTTTGTTTTTAATAAAATAATGACATCATTATGCTCCTAATCACACATGATAGAAACCATCTGACTCCAAGTACTATGAATCCCAATGCCCCTTACAGCTGCCCTCTCCCCTTTCAATACTGTTGCCACCAGACCAATCCAGGTCCTCATTTCCATTTGCCAGAACTACTGCATATAACCTCTTAAATGATACATATTCTCCAGCTGTCTCTTAATTCCAATTCAATAACTTCTCTTCACACACTTTACACTCAGATAAAATCCAATTACTCTATTTACTGTTGTCCAAATACATCCTAATGCTTCTGTCCCATGTCTATATTCACACATTATCTTTCTTCCTAAAAGTTGATCCCTTCCTTCCAAGCCAATGATATTTGTCCAATTCCTTTTGCTCCTTACCAGGTCTACTTCAAATACCATTTCCTCCAAGAAACATTCCCAGATCTCCAAGTTACAAATGATCTCTTATTGGAACTGTCATAGCATTCTGCACCTCTGTTATGTAATTCTAGTATATTTTGTATTATTTATTTATCTATAACATGTACATTTTTGTATCTCCAGCAACACCTAGTAGTTGTTATAACATGTTTCCATAACACCTTAAAGTTTACAAAGCACTTTTTTTCACAACAAAGTATTATCATCCCCATCTCCAGAAGAGGAAATTGAGTTTCAGGGAGATTAAGAGACTTGTCCAGAAGCACAAAAGTTAGCATAGGAGCCAAAAATAAAACTCAGTTTTCTTGATTCCACATTCTGCCTCACTTGATGGAAAATTTTCAAATTTGTTCCTCCTAAGATCTTGGAGAACAATTAAAGGAAATCTAATGGCAATCATAGTGTCTACTCAAAAGATCTCTTCATCCCTATGGTTTCCTGACAGTTCAAAACTTATATCAATTAAATAAATAGGTAACATAATTTATTCAACTCAGAGCTGTAAAGTACTACAGAAATAATTTACTTTTATCATAGTCTTGTTTTTTAGAGTCCTTTAACAATAAAAGTCTGGCTAATCTAGATTACTTCTCGGATCATTCTTTCCTTTCTGAAATCACCCTAAGAAGTATGTACAATAAGTTTTAGAAATGAAAACAAATTAGTCTGCAGGCACTGAGCTTAGTGGCAAAAAACACAAGATAACAACCCATGAGACTTACAGTAAATTATCAATTATCAATGCTAACAGAAAGGAACAATTCATATATATATATTTCAAATAGCAGATAATATTAAAAAATCACTTACTGTAGCATTTACTATCTCACACAGTCACACAGTACCCTCTTTGCCCAGCTCTTGGTACTACCTGGGTAAAGCTTCACAAGGGAGAGGCAACTCCAAAAATTGGTAAGGGCAGCAAAGAAAGGGAGACCTCATATTCAAGGGATAGTGGAGATCTGAGTATCTGAAAAAGGCTTATAAGTTTTCTATTAAGTAAAGAGATTTTCCTAAAGCCTGAAAGGAAAATAAGATATTTTTCTATCTTCTCCAAAGTTGAATATTTGTTTGCAATGAAATCCAAGCCATATAAAGCACATGACTGAACCATATAAGGGATGATCAGGATGAGAAGTTTGCCAGGACTTTTTCAGACCTCATTGGTGAGGGATAAGGAGAACGATATATGTCACCTTGTTCCTGTGAGGGGCTTTTCCTCCCTTCTTTTGGCATGACTTCAAGTCCATGCACAAGCAGCTCTACCTATGGATCAGAGGTCACAGGCCATTACAGCCACAGTGCAGCAGAAGGTGTGTCCTAACCAAGCAGCAAGTCACACAGGTACTAGTGCATCACTACTTGAATAACCTCAGTTTGAAAAGCTTTTCATCTTTGCAAGGTTTTCACCTTTTCCACAGTATACCTTATCTTTGCCCTTCTTTACATCATAATGATATTGTAAAAAAAATCTTCTTTTTTTTTCTCATCTAGGCCTAGAATTTCATTGAGATAAGGAATTCCTGATGAGGAAAATCCTTTTGTCAATGCAGAACAGCAACTGGTCTGAAACCTAGAGTTTAAAAACTGAAATTGGTAAGGGCTGGTACAAAGTCACATAGCCCATATAAGCCACAGCTACTCTCCCATGCTGCCACAAAAACATATAATTCATATGTGTATACTTTCTATTTTTTCTCATATTAACATGACTACAACCAGGATTATCAACTGAAAACAGAAGTGTGAATTAAGGACATTAAATCAGTAAGATGTGACATAAGAATATGTAGTTTATATGGCAAATGTCTAAAGTTTAATCCATAATAATGCTTTTTAAATATTATTATAATTAAATCATCAAATTTTAGAACTATAAAGGAGCTTAGACTTTACCTAATTTAAACTCTCATTTTACAGATGAGGCAAGTAACATGATTTACCCAAAGCCACAGAGATAATGACAGGGCTAAGACCAAACACAGATTATCTGGCTCGGAATCGAGAGCTCTCACCATTACACCTGTGCTGCCTCTAGTACAACGATCAAGGTTAATGGCATTAGTAAGCAATTTCAGACTGCCCCCAGAGACATCAGAGGAAACAGAGACCTGAGCCCACAATAACAGAAACAGCTCCAGTCATGAATAGTACAAATATCAGCTTCAGATATTTGTTCAGTCTATGGCCTAGGATGAGAAACTAATGAATAAAATTCGAAGCATAAACATGGGGTTCTCATGAGGTATAAGTTAAAAAAAAAAAAAGAATCAGAGAAGTCTGTCTGGCCCAGCTTTCCATACTCTACAGGGAACATGAATCAGTGTATCAAGAATATTTGCTTGAGCCAATGGCAAGGGAAAGAAATGTTTTCTCAGGAAGGCAGAAATTTAATTAGCCAATTTAGAGTTATCTGCACAACACAATAAGCCACCCTTACCATTCTTGGACTGCTGGTCTCTGCAGGGCAGTAGAGCTCTATCACTCTGAAGAACACTTTGAAGGCCATCTATGACATTGTGCCCAGTTGACAATATGCCACACACAACATTTTCTCAGCTAACAGAAGGATCCTTGTACCCAATAATGCTATGCTGACTAGGACCTGGCACACCACCACCAAAAAAACCAGTGGGGTCCTGGGAGAGGACAAGAAGAAAAGGGAATGGCTAACCTTTCAAAACAGCTAAGAATATTTCCAGAGTGAAGATTTTTCTATATGTGATCGTAGTCCTCCGGCACACAATAAAAGTGGTTAAATGATCCTATGTAAGAGTTTAAATCATAAGTAACAACACAAAAATAAGATGCTGCAAAAATCTATTATTTGTCCAGTGATTAGAGACATTTTGTCAAACCTGAATGGGCTGCTGTGGAAATAATATGTCAATATGATATTTTTAAATTCCGTTTTTCCTTCTTCAAAAGTGATTTTTATCATTTAGGAAAGAGTAACGTCAATGTTGGTGGAGGATGTAGCAGTTTAAATTTTATAAATAAAGTTTAAAAACTTTTTTTAAAAAGAAAGTTTTTATTTTTTCTCAATTGCATGTAAAACAATTTTTAACATTTGCTTTTTATAATTTTCTAATTCCAAATTCCCTCTCTCCTTTCTTTTCCTCATCCTTGAGAAGGCAAGCAATTTGCTATCAATTATACATGTAAAGTCAAGAAAATATATTTCCATGTTAGCCATGTTTCAAAAGAAAATACAGATCAAAAAATTTTTAAATAAGAAAAATAAAGTGGAAAAAAGTATGCTTCGATCTGCATTCAGACTCTTATCAGTTCTTTCTCAGGAGGTAGACAACATTTTTCATTATGAGTCCTTTGGGATTGTCTTGGATCGTGGCATTGCTGAATAGTTAAGTCATTCACAATTGTTCACTGTATAAGATTACTGTTACTGTGTACAATGTTCTCCTGGTTCTGCTCATTTCACTTTGTATCAGTTCATATAAGTCTTCACTAGTTTTTCTATTCCTAAAGTGTAAACAGCAGAAGGCTCTACACCAAGGCAGTGGCCACGTTAAGACAATGCTACATCACTGCTTCAGTATTTCAAAGGCCTGAAAACTCTCCTGGAGCTATCCCCTCCACCCACAAGGATGCTGGTCCTTCGAAAGCTCAAGAAATCATCTTCTAAGTGCTGAAGTAGAAACACTCATCCTTGGCAGCCAACCCGGTAGTGACCCTCTTCTTATTTATCAGACAACAGAAACACAGACCATCACAGATATCATACTCAGATCTTCCAGCTCAGTATGGTGTGCCAGCACTCCTGACCACTAGGATAATCTCTTAGAACTCAAAGTCACCTCTATGCTACAATTAAGCATCAGCAAAGGACACTGGGAACAAGTGGTAGCAAGATGATAGTAAGGCAGCATAGCAGATATAGTGCTGGGCTCAGAGTCAAAAGATTTGAATTTATATTATCCAGCCTCAGACAATGATTAGCTGTGTGACCTCAGGCATGTCACTTAGCCTTTCTCAGATTCAGTGTCCTCATCTGTAAAAATGGGGATAATAACAGCAATAGCCTCCCACAGTAATTATGAGGAGAAAATGAGATGATAAATAAAGTGCTTTGTAAACCTTAAAGCTACAGACAAATGCTAGCCATCATCATCATCATTATTATTACTATTAATTTCAGTGGCTAGAATGCTTTCACTTAAACTAATAACTCAGTTATCATCACTTCAGACCTTAGTGCCAATAAAGAACATAGTTCTTTTAAATATTTTTATTTTCAGCCTGCAACTTTAATCCTAATCATAGATTGATATAACATGCTTTAACAGTATCACATGTATTATTACATAGAGCCAGATTCATTGTTCTTCCTCTATAGTCATGGTACATGTATATTCTTTTCTTCTGCTTCTGCTCTTTTTTGTTTTGTATTTGCTTGTGTTTCAAAATTTCTCTATATTTTTCACATTTATCAATTACATGATAATATTCCATAAGACTAAGTCAATGAACATTTATTTATTAAGCATTTACAATGTGCCAGACACTGTGCTAAACTCTGGAAATACAAGTAACAAGTAAGCAGAAAGTCCTTGCCCTCAAGGAAGTTAGAATCTAAAGGAGAAAATCAGTAAATAAAAGGAAGCTAAAAATAAGGGGAAAGGAGGAAAAAGTGAAAGAGGGTGATGGATAGGAGACAAATTTTGGAGTGTTTGAAGTGCAGTTTGGAGGGAAATGAAGACATGACTGACCTGGGCATCCTCCTCAAAAGGGAAGTTCTGAGATTAATGCTAATAAAACTGAGTAAACCATGCTTTATTGTTGGATATTGAGGTTGCTTTCATATTTTTGCATTTATAAATAATGCTGCTGTGAAAATTTGGACAGAAAGTTCTTTTTTTGTTTTTGGTAAGACTTTCAACAACTAATCACTACTAGTGAAATTATCGCTTTCAATAGTGAAGCAGCATGGCTAGTCCAAGAATCACAAGGCCAGGCTAACTCTCCCGCTGATTTATTATACAAGATTAGGTAAGTTTCCTTCCTTCTTTGGGTCTCAGTTCTCCTGTAAAATTAGGGAATTGAACCAGAACATCTCTAAAGTTCATTTCAGCTCAAAAATCAATGGTCCAGATGAGAATCACCATTTAAACAAAATCATGTCACTCTACAGGACAGATGAAAGTAGAATCCTGGGACTCATTCATAGTCCTTCAAGGAATGGGCCCAACCTATCTTTCCAGCTTTACTTGCCATTAATATCCCTACACATAGTCTTACATTCCAACCAGATGAACTATTTTCTATTCCCCAAACATGTCGTATTCATTCTTATCTCAGTGCCTTTGGTATCACTACTTCCTCCACAAGAAATACCCTATTTCTACCATGCTTTGTTATTATTGTTATTACAATTGCTGCAGCTGCTGCTGTTGCTACCACCATAACCACCACTCTTACTATCATCATCATCATTATTATATAAGATAACTTAGTATAGTAATACTGACCTTAAAGTAAAATGAGCTATCCCCTGACACTTAATGGTAGAATGTCCCTTCTTAAGTTACTTAATTTTCTAGTACCCCAGACAACTGTTTTAGACTATAGCTAAGCTGGTATTTCAAATACTGTGAAATTTTGTAAATGATACCAAGTTGCATGTAATGCAACTGATGGTACTACCCAGTCAACATATACTTGCTTGTCATGGCGTGAGTATATGCTATGCTGCCATAAAAAGCTGTTAATTTTTTTAAAGAGAGAACTTAACAAAATGGGCAAAAAGAAGGACACATCAGATAGAAACACTGTCAACACCAAAAAGGAAAGATTTGTTATAATATTAGAACAAAAAATGTATAACTAAATATATAAACATGGTCAAGGTAATGCTTAAAAAAGACAAAATGTTATGTCTGAATCTATGGAGCAGGTTATTATGAAACATGCTAGCAAAATAAAAGAAAAAGGCCAGGATACATTGGCTTTTTGTGATTTGCAAACAACTACAAGAAACAGATATGTGAAAATGGCAAAAATAGATGTACGGATTGAAAATTGCAATTAAAAATTATTTCTTCTTAGCAAAGCAGCCATTCAAACCCAAGCTTTTAAGTTTATAGTATTTAAAGCAGTCAATTGAAAATGGAAATGAAGTAAATTGTGAAGAAACTTTTAATATGAGCATTAGTTGGTTCGATGGCTTTAGAAATCAAGTTCAACTGCATAATGTTAAAGTTAGACTAGCAGCTAAGGATGTGACAACTAACTGTTCTAATGTTTTAAAAAAATATAATCAAAGAAAATAAGTATACTGATCAATAGATGTTTAATATGGATGAAAGAAGTTTATTCTGGAAAAGGATATGTTCCAGAACGGACATTTCTAACACAGAAAAAAAGAACTTGGATTTAAAGTGACTAAGGATCATCTAACACTAACATTTTAAATTAAAACCAATGCTTATCAGTCTTGAAATCCTCATGTTCTAAAAGGCTCCGATCATCAATCACTTCTAGTTGTATGGCAGTCAAAATAAAGAAGCACTGGTGACTAAAGATGATTTTGAGGACAAATTTTCAAGTTATTCTGGCCCAGCTATTGAAACATACCACAAAACAACAATGTGTTTAAAGCATTACTGATTTTAAATAATACTCCAGGTTATTCAATTACATTAATTCATTATAATATAACTATGCAAATTCTTAGAGATTTGGATAAAGTTCTCTACAACTACCAAAGTGTATGAATATTTTTAAAAGATGACAATTCAGTCTCCATTGACAGAATATTTTAAAGGACAGTAACAATACTTTCATCATCTTGCTAGTATCAGGATTGTCTTTAAGTATGGCATATAGTAATTTTTTAAAATTTTACTTTCTATAACCACTTTATTACTGTGTAATAAGCTTGAACCAGAAATACATTTTTCTTTTCCTTTGTTGTTAATAAACATATTTTTAAACTTAGCTTTTGTTTTTTTTTAATAATAGCTTTTTATTTTTCAAAATACATGCAAAGCGTTTTCAACATCTACTCTTACAAAAACTTGTGCTCCAAATTTTTCTTCCTCTCTTCCCTCCTCTCCCCTTCCCTAGGCAGTAAGTAATCTAATATAGTTTAAACATGTACATTCTTCTAAACATATTTCTACATATATCATGCTGTACAAGAAAAATCAGATCAAAAGGAGGGGAAATGAGAAAAAAACAAACAAATACAATAAAGATAAAAATACTATTCTGTGATCCACATTCATTCTCCATAGCCCTCTTTCTGGATGGCTCTTTCCATCATAAATTTATTGGAATTGCCTTGAATTTCCTCAATATTGAAAAGATCTAAATCCCATTACAGTTGATCATCAATCACATAATTTTGCTGTTGCTATGTACAATGTTCTCTTGAAAACCTAATTTTTCATTGCATTTTTCCATTGGATTAGAACCAAGTGCCATATTTTACATATAACTATAACTGTGAATGGTGTAAACGTAACACAATTCGTGGGGTCTATCTGAATAAATTACAGAGAAAATGTTTATCTTTATTAACAAGTCCAATCATTATCACCATCATTGTCAGAGCCAATATTTAGATAGCATTTTAAAGTTTGCATAGCCTTTCCACATTTCGTGCAACCATCTCTCCCAATATGCTTTCTGACCTTTCTACTACAGTTATTTGTGCACAAATATTACCCTTCCTACCAGATTATAAATTCTTTCAGGGGAAGAAACATGGGGAAAGACCGCAGGAATACAAGAAAGAGGAATGAATCTAGAGTCAAAGGATCAGAGTTAAATCCTAGGTTAGCTACTTATAAACTGTGTCACCTTGGGCAAGTCACAGTTAATCTTTCAGGATCTCAATATCATCATCTTTAAAATCAGGATGTTAAAGTAAATGATCTTGTTCTAGGGTCTAAATCAATGAGCTTTGCTCCTCTTTGTGCAATTAAAAACCAAGGACAGTAAATATCTAAAAAAAATAAATAAAGCTTGATAGCAGCAAAGATCCAAGTCCCCTATTTTACTAACAGAATCACAGAAAAGTCTAGTCCAAATGGACAGGGCATAAAGAACACAAAGTGTTTTTTCTGTTTTTGTTTTTTAACAACCTAACAACCACTGACCTTTAGAGAAATTATTGAGGAATCCTTTTCTAGGTAGGAGATAGGCAAAGAAAATCCCTGCACAGCTGAAGTATTAGCTAGGCCAAGCTAGAAGCACAGCCAGTTAGCAGACCAGTTTCAAGTGCTTTGGTGTTACAGGTTAACACTTTCAGAGACCATCCTACATGACCCAGTGCTGTAATGGGGTAGGTGGGTCAGAAACTGTCTTAAAATAGCAATAAAGACACTAAAATTCCATTCTCCGAGCTTTAGAGGACCCTAAGGCTTTGACTTCAGTACTAAATTAATTATGTCCCTATTCTATTCCCTCAGGCCAAGGTTTACTTCTAATACAACGACAAAGAAAACTTAACTAATCATACTACTAGCCTTTCATCTTTAGTAGAATCCACATTACTAATGAACAATGCTTTAGGTAGATTTGAGTCTTAAGCAGTCAGATTTAAGAAAAATGTGGTCAATAAAGATATCTAATCAGAAAGAAAGGTCAGAAGAAAACGAAAGTGAGCAAACTCTGTGTGTGTGTGTGTGTGTGTGTGTGTGTGTGTGTGTGTGTGTGTGTGTTAAACTTTGATTTAGAACTGAGGGCAAAGGGAATAGGGTGAAAGAAAGGAAAGAAAAGGAAAGAAGCTAAAGTCTGGTCAACAGGTATGGAGAAAATCAGTTCCAATTGATCTGTAATGAACAGAACCAGCTACACCCAGAGAAAGAACACTGGGAAGTGAGTATGGACCACAACATAGCATTTCCACTCTTTGTGTTATTGTTTGCTTGCATTTTTGTTTTTTCTTCTCAGGTTATTTTTACCTTCTTTCTAAACCTGATCTTTCTTGTGCAGCAAGATAATTGTATAAACATGTATACTATATTGTATTTAACATATACTTTATTAAATAAAATTAAATTAAAAAAAAAACATATACTTTAACATATTTAACATGTATGGGACTACCTGCCATCTAGGGGACGGGGTGGAGGGAAGGAGGGGAAAAGTTGGGTAGGAATTTTTTTGTCTTTTTGTCTTTCCCCAGAATCTAGTTTAGTGACTGGCATTTATTCATTCATTCATTCATTCATTCATTTATTGCTGAGACAATTGGAGTTAAATGACTTGCCCAGGGTCACACAATTAGGAAGTGTTAAGTGTTTGAGATCAGATTTGAACTCAAGTTCTCCTGACTTCAGGGCTGGTGCTCTATCCACTGTGCCACTTAACTGCCTGGAGGGGAAAAGTTGAAACATCAGTTTTTGCAAGGATCAATGTTGAAAAATTACCCACGCATATGTTTTGAATATAAAAAGTTATTAAAAAAAAAAAAGAAGGTATGGAGAGACTAAATTAGGATGGTGGACAATTAAGTAGCAAGAAGGGGGCAGATGTAAGAGATTTTTGTGAAGATAAAATTGATAAGATTTGGCAATTGATAGGATAGATATGAAGAAAGGAAGTAATAATTAGTTATTAACATCCCCTTACTGAACTCTAACTATACATTTATGTTAACAGTTTGACATTTATTTAAATATAATTGAAATACATACCTCCTAAAATTCTCTTCAATGACCATCCTTCTATCCTCCAGTCCAAGATTCCTCTAATTTACCAATAGTCCTTCCATTGTAAGAACAAAAAATCCTATAAACTGTCTAATTTAGGACCTATTAAAATCCCATTTGTCTAACAGACATTTAGCAGTTGGAAAGAGATACTTCTACTGTTATGCTGGAGGTGACAATGCCATTAAAAGCACATATTTCAAAGTCTTATAAGAAAGGATAAATAAATATACTTTACCTAATTGTTTGTGCTGAAGTTATTAAGACATCAATACAGGAAGATTTAAATTATACTGTATTCTACAGAAGAAAATATATCTGGGTCTCAATAGAAACAAAAAGCTAGATTCTGAAGAATCGGTTTCAGAAAAAGACAAAACCCTGAGAAACAAAAATTAAAAAATAAAATCCGCACCTCAGAGGGACATATTTTAGTTTAGTTATGTTGCTGTTATTGTTGAGTATGAATCATCCCATTTTGGTGTTTTCTTGGCAAAGACACTAGAGTGGTTTGCCATTCCCTTCTCCAGCTCATTTTATATATGAGAAAACTGAGGCAAACCATTAAGTAACTTGCCCAGAGTCATATAACTAATGTCTTGAGGATGGATTTGAACTCAGGAAAATGAGTCTTCCTAATTCCCAGCTCAGTATCCCCTATACCACCTAGCTGTATATTCAGATGTTTTTTCTTTTACTTATATAGAAGTTTTCTTATAAGAACAGTAGAATGCAATTGAATCTATAGTTCAATTTGCACAGCATCTAGAATAGCATGCAATAAGGTGCCTATGAGAGGCTTCTCAATAAATTTCATCTAGAGAGAACACAGAAAGATAAACTCAATAGAAGGAAATATAAATATATGAATAATTCACAAACTGAATAAATTAACACCTGAATTATTGAAAACTATCAAAAATCAACTCTATACTGAAGAATGTTGAGAATGGAGTCTTTTCTCTCCCTGCTTGAACACCCCAGAGATGAGAGAATCCTGATAAAGAATCATGGGTATGAGTCCTGGCTTTATCTATAAAGAGTGGAAGTCAGGCTAGACACTCTCAACTAAGAGCTAGGCCACCTCCTTATCATCCAACTTTAGGTCCATAAAATTATGATTCCAAGCAATAAGAAAGAAAATAGAGATGTTTTTGCATTTGTAACTAATTCAAAGCTGAAAAAAACAAAACAAAATAAAAACAGTTCTTTGTCTTCACTTTAAGATTTGAAAAGTGCTTTTATACATTAATTTGATCCTCATAGCTTTGTGAAATACGTGTTATATCATCCCCCATTAACCCCATTTTCAAAGGAAAAAAATTAAAGCCTAGATATCAAAAACTTGGCTAAGATGACTGAGGAAGGATCTGAGCTCAAGCTTTCTTGCCAATAGCACCATGTCCCTATCTATAAGAAAAAACAGATGTCATCAAATTTTCTGACTTTTTTAAAGCCTTACTTCTAGATCCCTAGATCTATGGGACCTTTCAGTAAATTTTCAATTCTCTTCTCCCTCTATATTCTTGGTATATCAGATCACTCTCAAATCTAAGTCCTAGTCCTATGATCTCAGGAGATCCAGTCATGCTCTGGCTTTTAGATATTCCAAATTGAATGTCCTGTAAGCATCTCAAATTCAACATGTCCAAAAGAACTCACTAACCTATCCTTCAAATGGACCGGTCTCCCAAACTTTATGTCTAAGGCACCACCATCTTTCCAACTGACCAGGTTCCCAAGTTTGATTCCTCACCCTCATTCACCCCAGATAGCCAACCATTGCCAAATCTCTTTATTTCTATCTATACATTGTACACACACATCCCTTTAAATCCTTCCCACTTCTCCACCACTCCAGGCCAATCATCATTCATTGGAATTATTGAAACTGCTCCTTGTTGGTCATTCTGCCCCAGCGTCTTCTACCCAGCTGCCAAAACGATCTTCAAAAAGCGCCGATCTAATTCTGATGGATGTGACTTTCTTCAACAATGAGATGATTCAGACCATTTTCAATGATCTTGTGATGAAGAAAGCCATCTGCACCCAGAGAGAGGACTGTGGGAACTGAGGATGGACTACAATATAGCATTTTAATTCTTTTTGTTGTTGTTTGCTCACATTTTTTTTCTGGTTTGATTTGATTTTTCTTGTACAGCAAGGTAATTATATAAATATGTATGCATATGTTGGATTTAACATATATTCCTACCATGTTTAACATATATTGGACTACTTGCCATCTGGGGAAGGGGATGGAAGAAGGGGGGGGGGGAATTGGAACACAATGTTTTGCAAAGGCTAATGTTGACTAATTGTCCACACATATATTTTGAAAAATAAAAAGCTTTAATAAAGAAAAAAAAGTGGTGTTCTGATGATGTCTCTTCCCTAGACAATAAATTCCACTAGCTGACTGACATCCTCTTACTTAAAGGATCACATATAAACTCCTCTGTTTGGTGCACCAAACTCTACAAGCTGGTCACAACCTACTTCTCTCCAGCCTGCTCAGACAAGTCTTCCTGTCACACATGCCATACACAGTTGGCCTTCAACAGCTGCTCACCCAGAGTCTGCCATCTCTCACCTCCCTCCTTTGTACCAGCTACCCCTGCTCCTAGAATGCTCTTCTTCCTCACACCTGTGGTCTGCTCAAAGTGTCATCTTCTACAAGAAGCCTTTCGTGATTCCCCAACTACTAGCAGTGCCTTCCCTGCAATACTTTACATATCTATTCACATACCCAATATCCCTCTTCACTAGACTGTCAATTCTTAGGCAGAAACTTTTTTTGTTTGTTTGTCTTTGTATCCCCAGATCCTAGCACAGAGAAGCCACATAATATTTATTAATTTGATAAAAAGACCAAAACCATCATTGTGGTTGTTCTTGTGCACACTATATTTAAAGCCTAAATTATTTATTCCAATGTCTGCTGATACTGGCCCATAAAATCTTCGAGTTTGTCTAGTGTCTCTATTTAATTATGAAAGTCCCTGAGTGAGAGGGAACTTGGCTTCCCTTCATGGCATCTAATTCTGTCCACAGTAAGTGCTCAATACATGAACTCCCAGACTACCAATGAATCAAGAATCAACAAAAGCCAGTATTCTCCTGTGAGAGGGATCTAGCCATTCAAATGACTCGTTTTGCTTGATTGGTCATTTATTATTCCTTTACCTATTGAGAGGAAGGAAGGGTGAGAATATCAAATGGATAGTTAGAAACATTTTGTTCTGTCCTATCCCCGAGAGTGTTAATATTGTGTAACTACCTGCAACTCTCTGGGAATCAAAACAAAATACTTCCAATCCCTGCCAGTACCGAGATGCTGATTTATTTTCTTAACAGGCTGGCCAGAAATAAGGAGAGAAACCAGGAATCCAGCCCAGAGAGTCTTTTGTGAGCACTACTCCTGGATTCAGAAAAATCAAAGAAACCAAATAGCATCCTACTTCATATCAGGGCAAAAGGTAAACTTATTCATTTTCTACATTTATTCCATTACATAGTCCAAACTAATCTAACACGATTTTGCTGCCACAAATTAAGCAATCTAGACAAGTCATAGTCAACAGTCCCTTATAAATAGCACCAGCCTGCTGGCAAAGTCCAGAAATGGACAGTAAGTGATCAGTCACATCTCAGAATTTGAGCAGAGAGGGAACCAAGCTTAGTTTTAGCCTGAAAAGGCAATGACATACCAAAGGCTGGCCAAGGCAGGTGGCCATTCTGCATACTGTACATTGTTGCAAATTCTGTGACCAAGGCTAAAGATTAGTAAAGAGATTCCTTCTCCCTGAGACTCCTCCACAAGGTCAGTTTATTAAAGTAAAAAAAAAATTTCTGAAAATCAGTATGACTCTCTGTGCTCCCAATTTTTCAAGACTTCAAGGAAGCTGCAGTGTCCAAATAGCTATTTGCATAGAGTGTTAGTTATACAAGATCGCAGAATAGTCATCTGCCTGGATAATGCAGCAGAAGCAGACTAGCTGGCAAATTTCAAATATTCTAAGAGCTTGACTGTTAAAGCTGAACAGCTGAAGACTATGACCTTGGTACACTAGAAGTAACTGACTTGGAGCCCAGTTTGGTCCCAGCTTTCATCCTTAATACCAACAGGACCACAGGTGTGTTCCTTCATGTGTCTAGGCTTCTGCTTTCTCTTCTGCAAGCCTACCTCAGAGGCTCGTTGTGAGGAAAATGCTGGGTAAATCATTTCAATCTAACTGATAAAGGGAACTCCCCATGAGGAGATTCCCCTGCCATTGCTGCCTGGAATATGCTCAGTAATATGTAATCTTACTAAACAACTCTGATCAATGCCATGACCAACCTCATTTCCAGAGGGCCACTAATGAAGAACATTGGCTAATGTGGGTATTTGTTTTTGCTTGACTATACATATTTGTTATGAGGGGTTTGTTTTTCTTTTTTCAGAGAGGGAGGCTAAAATAACAAATAATTCTGAAACAAAGAAACTTTAAATCTCAGAGAATTGACTAAAATACTGAAAAGTTAATTAACTCATTAAGGTCAGTCAATAAATATTAAATACTTACTGTATGCTAGGAACTATGTCAGGTATACAAAGAAAGGGAGAAGGCAGCCCCTCTCCTCTCCTGAGAAGCTCATAGTCTAATGAGGAAGATGGTATACAAAGAACTATGTGCAAACAATTGATATTCCGGGTAAATAGGAAATAATTAACAGAGGGAAGGCACCAGAACCTAAAATGGTTCCGGAAGTGGGATTTTAGCAGGGGATTTGGAAAGCTTGAGAAGGCAAGAGGCAGAGATGAGGAAGAACATTCTAGTACACACCACCTGTCAGAGTCAGGGCTTGAAGCCAGGTATTCTTGATTGTAAGGCTAGCTCTTTCTCCACACCATGTTGTCTCCAATAAAATGTTTAAATAGCTTCTCAAGCATCACATAGCACTCTCCTGCCCCACCCTCTCAGCTGAGGACATCACCACATACTTCACCAAAAAATTAAGCCATTTATCAAAAGCTTCCTTTTCTCTCCTCTTCCTTTCTCATCTATCTCATAGCCCTTGGATACATTGCCTCTCTGATTCTTTCAAGGCACTGTCTGATTTAAAAAAAAAAAAAAAAAGAGCCTTGTCTCCTTATGTACTTACTAATTTGTTTTCTGTTGTTACAAATAAGTTCATGGGTTTCCCCATCTTTGAAAAAAAAAGTTGTTTTTAAACATACACTATTCATTTCATCCTAACTTCTCTGTGAGCTACCATTCTTTTTATTTCTCCTCTCCTTCTTGACTAGCTTCTTTGAAAAAGCCATGTACCACTGATGTCTCTATTTCTCTTCTACAGCCTCTTCAATCTGGCTTCCAATGTTACCCAACTAAAACTGCTTTCTTCCAAGTTAGCATTGATTTTTTTAATCTAATGGACTTTTCTGGATCTGCTTTCTTGACCTTATAGACACTGTTGCTCACCTTCTCTTTCTTGATAATCTCTTCTCTCTAAATTGTTATAACATTGTTCTCTCTCAATTCCCTTCCGACCTGTCCAAGAGTTCCTTCTTGGTATTCTTTGCTAGGTTTTCATCTATGACATACTCACTAAGTATGGGTTCTCCCCAAGACTCTATCCGGGGTCATCTATCCTTTTCTCTCTATGTGTTCCACCGGTTCAATATGAAAATGATTCTCACATCTACATATGCAGTCTCCTGAGCTACAGACATGCATTATCATAGATAAAATTTGTACATAGTTATTTGTATGTTGTTTCCTTCATTAGACTATGAATTTCTTGAGAGTATAGAATGTGTTCTACTTTTCTTTGAATTCTTAGTAATCATCACATAACCTGGCACAGAGAAAGTGCTTAATAAATGCTCTTTGATGTAATGAGTTTTTGCATCACCAAATGCCTTTTGGTCATCCTAACTGGATATTTCAAACTCAATCTATACCAAGAGAACTCATTATCTTTTCCCTAAAACTCTCCCCTCTTCAGAATTTTCCAATTACTGTTAAGGGGAGCACCACCATCCCAGTACAGGTCTATAACATCAGTGTCTCTCAATTCCTCATTCTCACTGACCCTACTTATCCAATCTGTTGCCAGATATCATCATTTCTATTTTTACAACATCCTTCTTCTTTCTCTGTCCCCCCAACTACTACTCTCAACTCCTCTTCTCTGGGTCAAATTGCAACAGCCTTACAATTAGTCTTTCTGCTCAGCTTTCTCTTCACTCCAATCCACCCTCCACTCACTGCTAAAGTAATTCCCTAAAATACATTAATCAGTAATCAGAAGTTCTCTATTGTCTCCAAGATCAAATAGAAGTCCCTTTGTTGGCACTTACAGCTCTGCCTAACTGGACCTCTTCCCATCTTCCCAACCTTCCTAATACTTTACTTCCCTCCTCTAGCTGTGCACTCTTGAACAAGTCACTTGAATCATCAACTCTGGATTTTTGCACTCATTGTCCTCCCCATGCCTGAAAGGTTCTCCCTGCTCACCTATTCCTCCTCATTTCATTAAGTTTCCTTCGATACTTACCTCAAAGCCCAATTTCTACAAGAAACTACCACTAATACATTGCTGGTGCAGTTGTGAAAAAATCCAACCATTATGGAGAGCAATTTGAAACTACATCTAAAGGGCTATCAAACTGGGTATGCCCTTTGATCAAGCAGTATTCCTATTGGATCTATATTCCAAAGAGATCATAATTAGAAACTTAATGGATGCTCATCAATTGGGGAATGGCTGAATAAGTTATGGTATATGAATGTTATAGAATATAATTGTTCTATAAGAAATGATTAGCAGGATGATTTCAAAGAAGCCTGAAGTGACTTACAGGAATTTATGCTAAGTGAAATCATTATACCAGGAGATCATTATACACAGCAACAACAAGATTCTACAATGATCAATTCGGAAGGATGTGGCTCTTTTCAACAGTGAGATGATTGAAACCAGTTTCAATTGTTGAGTGATGAAGAGAGCTATCTATACCCAGAGAGGATTGTGGGAACTGAGCGTGTTTCACAACATAGCATTTTTACTCTTTTTGTTGTTGTTTGCTTGCATTTTATTTTGCTTCTCTATGTTGCTCTCTCTCTCTCTCTTTTTTTTTTTTTTTTTTTGATTTGATTTTTCTTGTTCGGCATAACTGTATAAATATGTATGCACATATATTGGATGTAACATATATTTCTATCATGTTTAACATATATTGGACTACTTGCCATCTAGGGAAGGATATGGGGAAAAGCGGGTTGGGGGGGAGAGACTGGAACACAAGATTTTACAAGGGCTAATGTTGAAGAATTATCCATGCTTACATTTTGAAAAATAAAAGGCTTTAATAAAGAAATGATGAGCAGGATGATTTCAGAAAAGCCTGGAAAGAATTACATGAAATGATGCTAACTGAAGTGAGCAGAACCAAGAGAACATCGTACACACTAACAATGTGGTTATGTGAGGATCAACTGTGATGTACTTGGCTCTTTTCAACAATAAGGTGATTCAAACCAATTCCAATAGATTTTCGATGGAAAGTGCCATCTGCATCCAGAGAGAGAATTATGGAGAGTGAATGTGAATCAAAGCATAGTATTTTCTTTTTGTTGCTGTTGTTGTTTGTTTGCTTGTTTTTTTTCTTATGTTTTTTTCCTTTTGATCTGATTTTTTTTGTCCAACATGATGAATATGGAAATACATTTAGATGAATTGTACATGTTTAACCTATATCTGATTGCTATTATACTCACAAGGTAACTATAAATATGATGGTTCCCTTTTGGTAAATTTAATCATCGGGGCTAAAATATGTAGACTGAAATTTTTTTCAATGGTTGTGGTGACAAAAAATTTATACACAGCACAATAAAAGACTTAAATATGAATAAGACACAATTATTCACCTACAATTCAACAATTTTTTTTCATATCAGCTTATAAATTGCCACCGTCATCATCTTAATTTGCATCAGGCCTGAGAAGGGTTTCTTTTAGTTATTAAGTTTTTTACTCAAACAAAATTCCAAGAATGTCATCCAATTCAATTGTAAAAAAGCATGTTCTCTAGCAAAACTGGCTTTCAAAGACTACATCCTAGATATCTGCAACCTTAGGCCTCAAGTTGCTTAGAGCAAAGGAGGAATCAAACTGACACTATTGTAAGAGCATTCAACTTTTGTTCCAGGGATCCACAAATGCCATACATATGAACATCAATATTTCTTTGAAAAAGGACGAAGTCCTCAATAACAAAACCTTGGAGGTGCATAGTAAACAAGAGAGTCCTATGGGGCAACTAAAACAAGCAATTAAGTATTCACAAGCATTCTAAGGAAGGTTCCAGAAGTGATAAGCAAGAGTCCAGACACCATTACTACTAAAGCTAACTCACATGAAAGAGTGGAAACTTATTCTCAAAAAGAAAAATAAGCACTGTGGTTATCCAAATCTCAAATCCTGTTCAATGAATTTCTTTAAAGCCTATTTTCCATTGTTAAAACAAACCCCAAGAGATTAACATCTCCACTGGGGAAGAAGTCTTAGATTTAAGATAATGTCATTAAATGATGAGCCCCCTTTGTCCCTCCAGAGCTTTCTTCAGGACTTCCTGAAAGGATCTAACAGCTGAAAGTTCCCATTTATCTCTAAAACTCAATCCTAGTTTCCTGAGAAACTGAAAAAAATTTATGATAATTAAAACTGTCGGATACCTAATTTGAAAATTTAGATTGAAGCTCCTCAAGCCACTATTCCAGCTTTACTCCTCCATGCTTACAACATAGTCTTTCAGCTGTACCAAAATAAATGAGACCTGGAAAAGCAACTAAGTAATAAATCACTCTCTCTTTGCCAACCAAAGGCAAACAAAAACCCCCTCAATATGAAGTTGACCATATGCAAAATTTGGGTCAGCTAAAGACACTGCTAGTAACTCATTAAAAGCAGAATTAATAAGGCAGAGAGCCAGGAAGCTCTGCCCTTACCCAGCAACAATAACAACAAACAACAACAAGAAATTCTATCAGGGCTTCTATAAACCAGGATTTAGAGCTACTTCTAGCTCTAGGCTTTCTGATATAGTCTTGTTCAGCAACTCTCAAACTTTCTGGTGTCAGATCCCCTTTATACTCAACAATTAAGAAGGACCTCTTTGTCTCAAGACCTTTTGTTGATGAGGAATATACATAACCCTATTTACCATATTAGAAATTAAATTTTTTTTGGTGTTATTATGAAATTGTTTTTAACCTGGAAGACCCCTTGAAAGGATATGAGAGTCCTCAGAACATTCTTTGGAGATTCTGATCTAATCCAACTACCATCTATTTAATTTAAAATCATTTAAAATGTGAATTGCAATTTTCAATGGTTATAGAGAAATTTGATGCTCTTTTTCTTCATAAAAGTCCTCCAGAGACCTTGAGATAATGATTAAATCTTTCAAGGCTCCTCTTTTTCAAAAAATAGACCTTCCTCACCAGCAAAGAATAGAAAGAAATTTCTAATTGAGATCTTTCTGGGGAATGAAGAGGTGATTTTTTTTTTTTTTTTGTCATTTAAGAGTTTTGTTTTGGTTTTTTTATAATTTTAGAAATGTGTGTGTTTCCAGCTTCTCTGCATCTGATAATTATTAATTATCCTATCACGTTTGCAATGTTTTCTACTTTTAATTTCCAAGCACTGGTATGTTACTGTAGTCCTCCTAGCATTGTCATCTCTGTTCTTCTCCCTAAACATGGGTATTTCTAAAGGTTTAGTTTGGGGCTTCTGTTCTTCTCTTCCTTTGAGATCTCATGGATCCAGCTATGACCCCTAAGTGGATGACCCCCAGTTCTTAACCTCTGGCCCCAACTTCTCTTGCAAACTAGGGTTCTGTTGGATACTTCCATTTGGATGGCTGTCATTGCAAACTCAACAAACTAGCTTATTAAGTATTCCCAAAAAAGTTCATTCTCTTGCCTTCAAGGCATCCCTATCCTCCCCCTTACTTTTGCTCTCACAGCAAGTCACCAAGTCCTGATGATCCTTCCTTTACACTTCCTTTAGAATTCAGTCTTTTCTTTCCATTCCTGTCACCCTCTTAGTCCAGATCTTTATCACCGCTAATCTAGCTTTTTGGAAAAGTATCTCATTGGTTCTCTTTCTAAAAACATTTTCCCTTCAATCTATCTAATTTACTTTCAGCAAGTTTCTTTTGAATTTTTAATTTTGAATTGAACTCAAAAATGTTTAGTGTCTCCCAAATGCCCACCAATAAAGTCCAAATTCTTTAACCTATCATTCTGGACCCTGGACAAACTTGCCCCAATCCCACCACCTTTATCTCTACAATATGGATCATATTTACATTCTTATTCAGTCTCATTACTTGGCATGGCTTGATAAAAAGCAGGCTGGATTTAAAGAGTCTAAGTCTTGAGTTCAAATTCTGCCTTAAATATTTAATGGCTGAGGGCCAGACAAGTATTTTGCCCTTCAGAACCTCTTCTTCTTTCATCTGCAAAATGGAGATAATAATAGTTATGCGACTTCCTAGAGTTATGGAGAAAGTACTCTGCAAACCTTAAAAGTACTATGCTGCACCTTCTCCATAAAACAGATTTTTCCTGTCCAAATCTAACACCTTTTTCCAGACCATCTCAGATTCTCTTTTATTAACGCCTTCCTAATTTATTTTCTAATGACAGGATTACCTCTCTCTTTCATTTCAGAATTCTTGCACTATGTACTCTATTAATTTAGCATTTATTTATTGCATATTATTAGAAATTCAGCCTTACATATGTACATTACATCTCCTTAAGTAGACTGCAAGATATCTGGGGCAAGGACTATGTCTTTGAGCTTTTATTATCTGTTCCTAATAAGTAATAGGAACTAAATGAGTATTTGATTATTATTCCTGCACCAAAAAGTGAAAAAGTCTCAAGTTTAGGGATAAAAAAAACAAGTCCCATCTGACTCTAGTCTTATCTATTATCATATTATTTAATATTTTGATCTACTGAAGATCTCTTAAGAGTCTGTTCTTCATTTTTTTTCAGAAAATAATACACAGGAATAATAATCTATGTCAGAAATATGGAAAAGAAGGTTGAGCTCTTTTGTTCCTTGAACACTACGTAGCAAGGATGGGCAGAGGAAAGGAAATGATTTTATACGGGTTAGTAAAGTTTTAGTCCTTATGTATACACCAATGTTACCTATAAACCCACTGCTTATACTTACACTTAGCTTACTTTAAACTGAATTATTTAAACTCCAACATAATTCTCTCATTTGGTATAGTTTGCTACTTTCAATCCTATAATACTTGTGACAAAGCAAGCTGCAAGGATTCTGCAAAAGTTTTCATCACTAGAAGAAAATTATTCATGATCAGAGTAGTCATCAATCTATATTCTCTAGCCAATGATCTAAATCTTAAAATATTAGTATATCTTAAATTCTTCTTCTCTCTGATCTTCTCTATCTTTCTAGATTCCCTATTCTTTAAAAGGTTAAAAAAAAACCCAAAACATGCCATGCAACCCTAATATTTCCACACTATTTAGCTAGCTTAAAGACCACTAATGAAAAATCACAAATGAAAATAAATCAAAGAAGAAAATGATATGTCTTCATAAAAGAAGTCTGGGATAATTACAATGGAATTTAACTAAAAATGTCTTCTACCTGAATATTATCATTAAATTATCAGGCAGAATCAATTGCACTTCTTTTCCCATCATCCTTTTCTTATTCAACATACATCATTGTTTCAAGGCAACCTTGGTAAAAGCTACACTGGAATAACTTGGCTCTGCTTTCAAGAATACTTTTTCACTCATTAATCCTTTCAACCTTTTCACTGACATGGGGGAATTTCATCTTTACTTGTTTGTAAAGTATAAATATCTCTTTGGATTTTTTGTTTCTCAGCTTCAGTTTCTGAGATGGTTAACTTCTTCACAGAAGATATATCAGATTAGAACTAGTTTTGAAAAAGTAAGAAAGGGGAAGTAGCTCAGTCAAAAAACAAATTTATTTCATAATATTACCTTGAATCTATATTTATCTCTAAAAAATACATCAAAGTACTTTTTATCTTAATTTAATATTCATTCAACAAAATATGTTGCCATTGAATATTTACCCGATAATCTTTTTTAATTGAAGTTTTTAATTTTTAAAACATATGCAAGGATAATTTTTCAACACTGATCCTTGAAAAACCTTATATTCCAATGTTCCCCACTCACCCACCCTTTCCCCAACTTCTCTCCTAAATGGCAAGTAATACAATATATGCTAAACATGGTAAAAATACCTATAATCTTTTACACTGATAATAATGTTTCATCATCACATCATCATCACAGCACTGGAATCTCCTAATAATCCTGTGAGGGAAGTAGTACATGTATTATCATCCCCATTAGAAATGAAGAAACTGAAGCTCCAGGAGTTTAAAGACTTATCCATACAGGTTAGGACAGCTGCCATGAAGTTCAGAACTAGGTCTCTCACTTTGGACAAGAGTTCTTTCTACTCATATACTATTTAAGTGCAAGCCATTCATAGGTAAACTGGATGAGGCTCAGTCCTACCTCCCAATTTATAATATCACAAGGAAGACAAGTATACAATGCAAAGTAATACAATGTAAATACAAAGCAGTAAGCAAGAGAAGCACAGTTCTATCAGTTAGGATGAGAGTCTCTAACAGTCAGAACTGCCTGTCTGGTTGTGTAATGGATTGTTTCTGTCTCTGGAAAGCTTCAAGCAGAAATTGATAACTACTTGTCAAGGATGTTGTAGGAGGGATTCCTACGTTAAATGTCATCTAAATGTATGCTATTACTATCCTTTGTGTTCTACCAGTGGTTTTTATGTTACTGATAAATTAATTCTGTAGCTAGACCAATTTAATGTGAAGCTTGTTCCTTGTTAGCTGAATCTTCCCAAATATCACATTGCCACTTAATGTCATAACTAAGAAAATGAAGTAAATAGAACCAGAAAAGCAACATACACAATTACTACAGCAATGAAAATGCTAAGAAAATAACAAAATAGAATAATGCATAATTAAAATGACAGAGCCTTGAATCAAAAAGATGAAATTATATATAAATATATATATATATATATATATATATATATATATATATATATATATATATATATATATATCCTTCCCTACCTCCTTTAGGAGGAAGAGAAGTGAGGGAAGGAAAGCGATAGTGTGAAATTACACTGCATTCCTCATCAGATTCAGTTGATACAGTAGCTAATTTTGCTGAGCTGCTTTTTTATTCATAGTTAAAAGGGATAGTTTGATGACAGGAAAGCAAAGAATATATTCAGAAATAAAGGTGACATGAAAACAAAAATGTTAATAAAAATCTCTTTAAAGAAATCATTTAGTTCCAATCACTTTCTTCTCTAAGTTAAGGATAAAGAAGGTGAGAAATTAAATGACTTACTCATGGTCACTCATGAATGGCAGAGCTAGGGCTCAAGCCCTAGCCTTCTGACCCCAAGTTTAATGTTTTTTCCATTAATTTATTATCTCCAAATAAAGACCACCTTTATCATGTCACAAAATTTAGCTAAGTATTTGAATGAAAAGGGGAAAGGGAGAAAAGAAGAGAATAGCTATGAAGAGTTAAGGAAAAAAAGTTAAAAACAGAAAAAGCATTTAAAAACAGAAGAATTTACTTGTAGTTATGCTAATGTACATGATTATAAAAATGGCTCACATCTAATATAAATATACAACCTCGTTGAGGTAAATGAGATACAAATGCCTTCTGCCATTTATAAACGAGGAAACTAAAATTTATCCTTTAACTCCCATACCCAAAGCTACACAATGTTAGGATAAAGGCCATGATTAGAACCCAGGGCTTTCTAACTCTCAGGTTCAGTGCTACTGTACTATCCCACAGTGACCTAGTTTAAGGAGTATTCTGAACAAATGGCTGGTGTCTCAAAATATTCCATAAAATTGTTCATTGCTGTTTGCCTAGAAATCCTTTACTAGTAAGCTAACTTTAAACCTGAAAAACCTGAGATCCAATTTCTGCAGGATTATCACCATCTAGTTTTCCAGATACAGTGTCTCTTAGTACCACAGATTATTGACTTTCAAAATATCATTTCATCACCTGGTCTTCCCTACTGGCATGTAATCTCCTGCAGAGCAGGGCCCATGCTTTCTTTATCACCATATCCCCCAACATGCCACCTTACACATAAGAAGTAATTAATAAATATGTGAATTAAAATGAGTAACCCTAGAAATGAAAGAGATGAAGGTTTAGGGAGAGAAAGAGATTTTTTCCAAAGTATTTTACCCTTCAGTGCATTCTCCTCAATCATATTGAACATCTTTGAGTTGCAATGTCTTTATTCATAAAATGAGGATGATAATTCCTGGCCTGCAGAAAAGTAGTGTGGCAGGTGGCAGTGAAGAGAGAAATGGCCCTGGAGCCAGAAAGATCTGAGTTCAAGACCCATTTCTAACAATGGCTGTGTGCCCCTGGCAAGTCACTTACCTTAATTTCTATGCTCTGGCAGCAAAGACTAAATTGTAGAGAAAGAGCCAATCTGCCTTCATACAAGTTTACTTATCTAAGATTTTTTTCTGAAATCACAAAACCAACCCTTATTTAATGCCTTTCCTATAGGACTGCTTTGGAGTATGTTACTTATAAACCTTGGAGTGCTATATAAATGTGAATTGTTACTCTTCCCTATAAGAACTTCTACGACAGAATTTGGTAATTACTTAAAGTGGTCTTTTATTTAAATATATTAATAAATATAAAGATATCTTTTCAGTATCAGAGAAAAAAATACACCAAACTTAACATAAGAAAAAGGGAAACATTTCACAACAGTTAGATACTTACATTAATTTTATATAACTAATGGTGGTACAATAGTGCCCTAATTATTGTTTGTAAATTGCTTTTTGCTGTCCTAGAAAAGAATAAAAGACTCTAATTAGAACCATACCTTTTTTTCTTCCTAACTCATATAATAAAAATGGAAAAATTACATACATGATCTTAAGATTTTAGAAGCAAAAAAAAATAAGTATTGCTTCATGTATACATTCCTTTCTTTCAACAAACATTTATCAAGGTCTTGTACCAGCTAGACACTGGAACAAATTGAGATGAAATAAAATATGTTCCTCTCATAGAGCTTAGTCTAATGGGGGGATAAGATAGACTAAGAAATAACTGCAATGTACAATATTACATGAGAAATATAATTCAAAAGATACAAAACAAATATATTTTCTGAAAAGTTTTATAAATTAGTTCATAAAACTCAAAAGTTTAAATTCACGATGTACCAGCACACTCAAGATTTATAAAACTGTAATTACAAAATACTCTTCAAAAAAATAAAGTATGACAAATAATTGAAAAAATATCATATTATTGCTCATGGTTGGCTACACCAACAAAATAAAAATGATGATTATTACCTAAAATGATCTAGCAATTAGGTGCTATCCCGATCAAATGATCAAAGGGATATTTTGCCAATCTAGATAAAAATTATAATGAAATTCCTTAGAAGAACAAAAAGTTTGGAATCTAAATAGAATTAATTTTTTTTTAAAGTAAACCTAAATGGGTACTAGTACTTCTGGATCCCAAATTATGCCATAAAGTAGTAATAATCAAAACTATGTAATTCTGATTTTAAAAAAAAGTATAAGTAGAACAGAGTAGAAAAGGAAAAATAAGAAACTGATCTCAATAATTAAGTATTCAATAAAATCAAGAACATAAATTATTTGAGAAAAAAATTGTGCATAAAAAGAACTTTAAATGATTAGAGTTTGAGGAAAAAAATAGTTTTAAATCACCATCTTAAGCCATAATAAGTTCAGAATGGACACATAATCTGCATATTAAAGTTCACAACATTTTAAAAAAAAAGTAAAACAGCATCAGATGAAATATCTTTCACAGCCTTTATGTTATAAAGGAAGATTTCATTCAAACAAGACAAAGACACAATCAAAGAAATTAAAATCGTTTTGATATTTGTCAGCTTTTAATGGAATTAAAAAGCTTTTGTAAAAATAAAAATCTATGAGAAGTGTACAAAGGGAATTTATCCATGGAAGGAAGAAATCTTTGTATTAAATATCTCTAAATATAATAATCTGATCTTCAAAATATATAGGAAATAACACAAACTAATTCATAAGCTACAAACAATTCTCAAAAAAATCACTAATAACTCTAAACTGTTTCAAATCTCTAACCCTACCTAGAAAAATACCAATCAAAACAAATTTTATATTTCACTTCACTTCCAAAAAACTGGCAAGGGTGATTTTTTTTTTTTTTTGCTATAATTGGGGTGATTTGCCCAGGGTCACACTCAGGAAGTATTAAGTGTCTGAGGCCAGATTTGAACTCAGGTTCTCCTCACTTCAGGGCTGGTGCTCTAGCCATTATACCAAGTAGCCGCCCCAAGAGTGATTTTTTAAAATGATCAGAAACAATGCTGAAGTTATTGTGGACTGAGCTGACAAATATATATTAATTGATGGAACTCTGAATTATTCTACCCATTTAAGAAAGCAATTTGGAATTATGCTAACAAAAAAAGTAGCAATGTTCATATTTTTTGATCAAGAGAGATCCTTTTGCTGGGCACATGCCTACAGGAGGTCAAAGACAGAACAAAAAACTTCACAAAACAAAATAACTGTAATAGCATTTGTTGCTGTAGCAGTGAGTTAATTTTGTTAATTTACCAAGGTAAAAATATAAAACTGTTGCCTACTCGACCCACAGCTCACTTTTTCTTTTCATGTCTCTTCTAAATCTTCCAACATTCGAGCCTCCAACATCATCATACAACTGAAACAGTTCTTTCCAAAGGCATCAGTGATTTCTCACTAATTCACCAACTACCTTTTGAAAAACTCAGAGTAGATGCTCCAAAGGCATCTCAAACTCAATATATCCAAAAGATATCATCTTTCTTAAATTTTCCCCCTCTTCTGAATGTTCTTACTTCTGTTCAGGGATCCACCATACTCACAGTAACACAGACTGAGAAGCTCAATGTCATCCTCATCTTCATTCACGTTACAGATCCCATCTGTTGCCCAATCTTATTGTCCTCCCTTTACAACATGTCTCTTTTATATCACAACATTTATCTTTTCTATTTCCCCATTCACATAGCCACCACTCTAGTTCAGAGCTTCATTATTTGTCACCTAGAATACTACAAAAGGAGTCTTACTGCCTCAAGTCTCTCAACAGCCAAGGAGATTTTTCTTAAAGCATAGATATGACTCCCTAATCTAGGAGCTCCAGTGACCCTCTAGAATCAAATACAAGCTTCTCTATTTGACATGTAACCTGTTCTTTTCTTACCTTTCCAGTTTTCTTGTACTTTACTTTTCTCCACACATCACTTGACCAGCTTCTCTGGTGTTCTTTATTCCAGTGACTCAGAGTATAGTGAGTATTTTTAAAGCACTTTAGGTTTCCAAGTGCTGTACATTGTATCTCATTTGATCCTCACCTCAACAATGCAAAAATAACAAAAATTTTAAATTCCAGAATTTCTTCTATAGAAATCCCTATCTTTCCCACAAGTCATAGTTTTCTTATACTATTTTTTAGAATTATAATACAATGCTTCTCCCATCAACCCATTATCTCCACCCAGCCTCAACACTAGTTTGAGCCTTTATCATTTCTCCAATAGACTGATTATTGCTATAGCCTTCCTAACCATTCTCCCTGCTCAATAAACTCCCCCTTCCACACAGCTTAAAAAAGTGCTCACTGTAAAGAAGTCTGGCCAGGTTATTGCCCTACACAATAAACATCAATGGTTCCCCTATTAAGTATGGGATTAAATTCAAATCCTTATTAACTATGTAATGTCCTTCAAAAACAGTTTCTAACCTATTTTCCAGGATTTTAAAATATTATTTAAATATTAAATATTTAAATAAACTTCCCTTCACACCCAGGGAAACCTTCCACTAAAATATATGCCTCTTGAGGGCAAGCTGTTTTAGCCTTTCTTTATATCACAATACCTAGCACAGAGTCAGCACTTAATAAATTCTTTTTGAATAAAAACTTTTTGACTGATCACTTCTGCATGAGGGATACCAACAGGAAATGTGACTAATCCCACCCTACCCTCCGAGTTTACAAAGCAGTCCTCCTTTGGTTGAGGGGGAAGAGAATAAGACCAACACAGAGACACTACCATTTACACAGCTGACACAAATTAGTATATTTTATTGGTGTTATTTCTTGTCTAATTCTTATCTGCATCATCAAGCTCCAAGGAAATGCTTCTTAAATTCATTTTTGCCAAGAGAACCAGAGCATAAAAGGATATCAAGACAGATCCAAGAACACCTAGTTTCAACACTGGTCTTTCATACTTGCCAGGTAAAGTGCATCTCAACACAAGTTCTGTGCTTAGCAATTGTATTTATCAGACCTTCCCAATATGAGAAGAGTAAAGGACCAAAGGCATTTAAAGAAGACCTAAAGAGACAAAGATGTGTCTGTTATGACATCAGGCTTAAAATAACTGAGATAACTATTCCTAACACCATTTGGTACTTCATCCTGGATTTCCACTTTTTAAATGTCTGCAAAAAGGCTCCCCCTGAAATACTACAATGGAATTTGCCAATGCAGCATGTGTTCTGGAGCTACTCTCTCAACTATCACTTGGTACTGCTAGATTGAGCCCTGAAAAAAAATTTATACTTTTTCCTTCAGGGCATTATGGAACCCTGAGGGTCTGGCAGGGGAACAGAGGGGAGGAGGAAAAGGGGAGATGTCTTCTGATATTGTGGTGTTCTCTTCTTTTCTTTAATATAATGTTCTCTATGGGAGCAGGGTTTTTGGGGAGGTTTTCTTGAGGCAGCCTTAGTTTCAGTTAAAAGTAATAATCACCTCAAATACAGCCAGCTGATAAAATCCAAACGTTTATTTCTTATCTCTTTCCAAGCCCGGTTAGCTTTCTTAAAGGTCTCTCTCTCTCTCCTTGGTTCTAAGAGCTCTTGCAACTTTGTCCTTTATTTCTGTCTCTGCTTTCTTCAGCCTCCAGCCAGCACAAAGGTGAAAGATGGAATGAATTTGACTCGACCTCCAAGAGTGGGCTTGTGGGCTTCCTCCCAGAGTGCTCTGTGTCTATCCCAGAGTGCTCTCTGGCCTTAAGAGCTTCTTGCTTATATGAGCTCTCCAAAGGTGTGAACACAAGCATTGTTTCTGTCAGTTCCACTCAGTACCTTGTTTCAAGTTCAGGCCCATAACATCTCCTTGTAAGATCAGATCAATCATACTGAACCTTGCTAAATTAGATAATTATTGTCTCTATCAACTCTAATGAGTTAACACTTTGTAAGGACTCCAACATGATATCATTCACAAGCCCTCACTAATATGTCATTCCTCCTATCATGAATCTCTTTTCTATTTTTTTACTCTCTCCTTTATATATCACTCCTTTATAATTAACCAAACAACAAGCATTCATTTAGCACCTATTAATTGACTGGAAATGTGCTAGGCTGTGAAGATACAAGGACAAAAATGAAATCGCTTAAAAAGTCCCAGTTCAATCAGAGGAGAGATGTATAAGCAGCCCAAAAAAATAAATACAAGGTAATGAGGTTAAACTCACTGGCTTACAATCTAAAATAATTGTTTTCCCTTTTTTTTTAATGTACTTAGGACATTTTGTCACTCCAGTCACGTAGCATCAATATCATTGTCCCTAGCTTTTCAAAAACTCAGCAATCACTATCACCAGTTCTCACAGTACTCTGGGATAGTGTTAATTTATCTGAACTCACTGAGAACTTATGTGCTCCCTTACATATAATTTATTTTGGCTTTCAGCTTTCACTTAACCATTTTCTTCTATACCAAGATAGTTCTCTTTGGTAGAGACCAACAGAAGTATAAGCAGGAATCCAGTGAATAAAAACTATTCTCACTGGTTACCATGAAGGGATTATCCTTTTTCTGATCTCTCTTGACCTTAAATAGCTTTAAAAAAAAAAAAAAAAAAGGTTTATTTTTTTCCTATTAGCATTCAACACCAACCCTAATTACTTCTGATCATTAGCTTGTCTTTAGTTATTCATCTGGCCAGTGGGTTCAAATCCCAAAAGGAAGGGGAGACATCTAGAAATAATGACCACTTCAGTAGTTTATTAGCTGTACAGGGGAAGTCAAGGGTGGGAATGATTGGGCAGTCCAGTGGCACAGCAGGGTACACATATATACTAACAATAGCAGTAATCAAGGGGCAAGAACAAGTCATCAATCCAAGTAGGATGACAGAAAGTACTTATCCCCACTGTGTCATAAATAGCCTTCTTCCCATGCACCAGCCATCTCTGGAGAGAGAGCAGACTCATGATGTTGAAAAGCCTGGGCATTTTATTCTCTACAAGAGCTTATCAAGAGAGGGGCAATCAAAAAAAAAAAAAAGCAGAGGGGGTACAACCCCAGAACTCACCATCAGCAGGTTTTCCAAAAGATAGAAACATTTCTACCATGTTCTTTATCACTAAGGATGAAAGCCTGGACAGTTGGTCTAAGGCCTGCTCCCTGCTTAATTACCTATCATTTTTTCTCATCTGTTACACAGGATTTAAAAACAAAACAACAAAAACACTAAATTGGCTGATAAGTTTCCTATGTAACTGGATTTTCCACCTTCTTTTTCATCATATTTGCTTTTGTATAGCTAAAGCTTGAATCTTGAAGATAGCTTATTTATTTTCAAAATAGTGCATCTCATAGAACTGTAAGCCATGAAATCCTTACCAGTGCCTTCTCTGAGATCTTTGAATTTTATTCTCTCATAATCTATGGTATAAGTGAGACAATCCTAGCTTTCTCGGCATATTAAAAAAAAAATCATTTCTAAAGCTTTTCAGCTCTCAAATTCCAGGAATAAATAAATATTTGTTACTCTCCCCTCTCTGATTAAGTCTTAAGGCTACAGGGACAGCCAATTAACTCAAATGATGCTACTCCAATCTAAAGAGAGTGTTGACTCCTAGCCATATGCATGGAATGCACCCCACAAATTCCAGTCTTAACCTACAGAAATCTTACCCTTCCTTCAAGGCTCAGCTCAGGTGCTACTTTTTCCCTGAAGGCTTCCCTAAGTTGCTTTAAGTGCAGCTTTTTTTTCTGTACTCTTATCTCTCACACAGCCAAAAATGATCTCTTTCTCCTTAAATGTCATACCATTTTCCAATCTAGTCACATTCTAATTTATACTATGGTTAATTGTAGTCATGCTTCATTCTGCTACTAAAACACAAACTCCTTGAGAACTAGAGCAGTTTTACGCCTTCTTTAAGAGAACCAACTCCTAGGAAAGCATCTTAAACATAGTATTAGTAAATATGCATTTAGGCATTTAAAAAGCAGCTCTAAAGTATACTTACTAGACTACTCAACTTTGGTCAGAACTGTATCCAGATTTTAGACTTGTAACATAGTTTTCCTAATTGGAAAACTTGGAATTCAGAAAAGGACAAAGTTATTAAAGGATTTGTACAATGGCCTTAAATCAGGTTAAGAGAACACTGTTAATTTAATCTAGAAAAGAGGGCAAATATTTGTTCTGAAATAAACATATAATACATAAATAGGAAACATAAATTACAAATATCTTTTTTCTCCATTTCTGTTAAAGATAGAATAAGAAAGAATGAAATTAACTTGCAAAAGGAAATTTTGGGTTATATATTATGAAGAACTTTCTAATTATTAGGGTTGAAAACACTGTAAAGTATTACCAAAATAGTATAGAAATCCTCTCCCCCCCACCCCTGAAAAAGAATATAAGACAGTACTTTCTGAAATTATTCAGATGCTGTCCTGTCCAGAAGGAGAATGAAGTCAATAAATTTTCACATAATCAGTTACAAAGAATTTCAGACACCTTTGAGCCCAAACCAACCTGACCAGAACGCTTTTACAAAACAATTAGGTACAAGTGATTATCCAATGTCCACCTTGTGATCTCGAATAACTCCCTTCATAGTCCTGACTTTAGTTTCTTCATCTGAAAAATGAAGGGTCTAATCTGAATGGTTTCTAAAGACACTTCTAACTCTGAATCCTATGCATCTATGACTTGTTTTTGTTTCCAGACAGAATGTGTGTTGCCTTAGTATCTAAGGCTTTAGTTCTTTAAAACTAAGTCATAGCAGCAACATCCAAGGTTAAGATTAAAATCTAAAAAGGAACTTGGGAGTTTTTTTGCTACCAAAAACAGAACAGCTAATAATATATGACAATCTATTGAAGGAACTGGGGATGGTTAGCCTAAAGAATGAAATTCTCATTAGGACTAAGATCAAAGATGTCTCCAGGTATTTAAAGGACTGTCACAGGAAAGAGGGATGAGTTTTTACTCCAGAGCCTTAGAAGACAGTCAATAAACATGCATTATGCACATAAGTACCAACTACTATGCTAAGCACTAGAGATACAAAGACAAGTAAAAGACAGTCCCAGTTCTCAAAGAGTTTACAGTAAGAGAGGACACAACTATAAACAAACTATATATATACAAGATAAAATAGAAATAATCAATAGAAGTAAGGCAGTGAAATTAAGGGTGTTCCAAGAAAGACTTCCCATAGAAGATGGGATTTTGGCTGGGACTTAAGGAAGCCTAGAGGGAGAGAAGAGAAGAGTACGTGAGAAAGCCAATGAAAATGCCCAGAGGCAAGAAATGGAGTGTCTAGTACAAGGACCAACAAGGAACCCAACATCAGTGTATTACTGGTGGGGGGTATGAGAGCAGGTAGAGAAGGAAGGTCTAAGATTACCAGAAGTATGGGGGGAGTGAGAGGGAGGGGGAGGAGGAAGAAAGGAGAAAGGATTTACAAACAACTTTGAATGCCAAATAGAGGACTTTGTATTTGATAGGAAGTGATAGGGAGTCATTGGAATTTGGTCAGAACTAAGCTTTAAGATTTTTGACACCTAAAGATATGAACAGAGAATTTTCAGATGAAGAAATTGAAACCATTTCTAGTCATATGAAAGAGTGTTCTAAATCAGTATTGATCAGAGAAATGCAACTAACTCAGCATATACCTCTTAGATTGGCTAAAATGATAGGAAAAGATAATGATGAATGTTGGAGGGGATGTGGGAAAACTGGGACACTAATACATTGTTGGTGGAGTTGTGAACTGATCCAGTCATTCTGGAAAGTTCAGAATTATATCCAAAGGGCTATCAAACTTTGATCCAGCAGTGCCATTACTGGGCCTGTATCTCAAAGAGATCATAAAAATAGGGGAAAGGATGCACATGTGCAAAAATGGCACATTTGTGGCAGCCCTTTTTGTGGTGACAAGAAACTGGAAACTGAGTGGATGCCCATCAGTTGGAGATTGGCTGAATAAATTATGGTGTATGAATGTTATGGAATATTATTGTTCTATAAGAAATGACCAGCAGGATGATTTCAGAGAGGACTGGCGAGACTTACATGAACTGATGCTAAGTGAAATGAGGAGAACCAGGAGATCAGTATACACAGCAACAACAAAATTATACAAAGATCAATTCTGAAGGATCTGGCTCTCTTCAACAATGAGATGATTCAGACCAGTTCCAGTGATGAAGACAGCCATCTATACCCAGAGAGAAGACTGTGGGAATTGAGTGTGATCACAGTATAGTATTTTTTGCTTGTATTTTGTTTTCTCTCATTTTTTTTTTCTTTTTTGATCTGATTTTTCTTGTACAGCAGGATAACTGTGGAAATATATAAAGAAGAACTGCACATGTTTAACATATAATGGATTACTTGCCATCTAGGGGAAGGGGTAGGGAGAATGGGAGGAAAATTTTGGAACACAAGGTTTTGCAAGGGTCAGTGCTGAAAAATTATCCAATGCATATGTTTTGAAAATAAAAAGCTTTAATATAAAAAAAATTTTTTTTAAATATTTTTGACACCTGAGCAGAGGCTAAACTGGAGTGGGGAAAGACTTGTGGCAGGCTGACCAACCAAAAGGCCAATTTCATATTCCATAAGTGAGGTGATGAGGATTGAACAGGGTAAAGGCAGTCTCAGAGGAGAGAAGGGGGTATATAGATAGATGTTCCTGAAGTAAAATCAACAGGCTTTGACAATAGATTGGGGGGGAGGGGCAGACTGAAAGAGAGAAAAGTCAAGGATGACATCTAGGTGGCAAGCCTGGAGGCCTAGGAGGATAATGGTACCCTCAACAGTACAAGAGAAGTTAAAAAGGGCAGAAGGTTTGGGGGGAAATACAATGAGTTCAGTGTTGGCCATGTTGGCCTTAAGTTGTCTATTTGTGCAACATCCGATCCAAGATATCCAATAAGCAGTTGGAGATGGGAGACTGAAAGTCAGCGGCAGAGCTGCATAAGTAGACCTGAGAATCATCAGCAGAGAGATCATAAGTAAGTCCAATAGAGAGGCTAAAGAGAAGGCAGAAGAGGGTCCTCTTGGACACCCACGGCTGATAGGCCTGACCTTGAGGGAGAGCCAGCAAAGAAGATTGAGAGTAGGGGGTCAGACAATGAGAAGAACCAGGAAAAAGTCTGTCCTGAAAACCTGCAGAATATCAAGAAGAATGATCAGCAATATCAAAGGTCAATAAAGGTGAAGACTAAGGAAGGCAGTTAGATTTGCAATTAAAAGATGAGTAACTCTGGAGAAAGAATATTGCATCTGCAATTAAACGAGTGATGAAATTCTCCCTATGCAACAGGGGAACTGTTCAGTTCTACAAACATATATTGTATCTAGGATATACTGTAACATAGCTAACATATTTAGGACTGCTTGCCATCTTGGGGAGGGGGTGGAGGAAGGGAGGGGAAAAATCAAAACATAAGCGAGTGCAAGGGATAATGTTGTAAAAATTACCCTGGCATGGATTCTGTCAATATAAAGTTATTATTAAATAAAATAAAATTTAAATTAAAAAAAAAAAGAGTGATGAGTAACTTTGGAAGAAACAAATGTGGTTGGATGATGAGCTAAAGAGAGAATGAGAAGAAAGAAAGAAGAGGCACCAACCACAAAAGGGCTTCTCAAGCAATTTAGCCACACAAGAGGAGGGGAGATATGGGACAACAGCTAACAGGGATGGATGGGTCAACTGAGGGGTTTTTGTGCAGGGGAAAACAAGGGCAGACCTGTAGTTAGTAACAAAGCAGCCAGTAAGTAAAGAGAGCCTGAACATAAGCAAGAGAGTGGGGACAAGAGAGGGGGCAATCTTTCTGAGAAGAAGGGTTTTCAGTGGCAAGGAGAAATGCTTCTTTCCATTTTTTTTTTTAAGTTTAGTAACTTTCTTCCAACCTCATTTTTCATGTTGTTACTTAAGTGTCAAATAAGAAAATTTGAACACAAAGAAAAATATGAGAAGTGATTATAAAGTAAAAGGATTATTTCCAGATAATGCACAAAAATAATTTCATTTTTAAATAGCTATATCATCTAAGTTGTGTCAACTATTCAAAAGGAGAGTTTAAAAAGATTGACAAGATGTGGTCCAGGAGCAAAGTGAAGAGTGAACCTATTTCCAAGAAACTGTTCCCTTGTAAAAAAAACCCATAATTCTTAAAACCTACACATCCTATAATGAAATCAAATTCACAGTGAACAGAAAGGCAGACTTTTCTAGAGTCTTAAAGTTCAGCCCATAGCTGATCAATCTAGTCTCCATTTGAGGGATCCGAATATCATTTTCATTCCTCAAGACAAGCACATAACTTGTCCATACCTGACTGTTGTTCTGAAGAATGAACACTTCTTTCTCTATTCTTGTTTTTAGTCATTTGTCAGTTGTGTCCAACTCTTCATGACCCCCATTTGGCGTTTTCTTGGCAAGGACACTGAAGTAGTTTGCAGTTTCCTTTTTCAGCTCTTTTTATAGGTGAGAAAACTGAGGCAAACAGGGTTGAGTGACTTGCCCAGAGTCACAGAACTAGGAAGTGTCTGAGGCGAGATTTGAACTCAGTCTTCTGACTCCATGATGGATATTCTATCTGTGCCACCTAGCTACCCTTTTTTCTCTACTTCTACCATCCTTCAATGATGCAAATATAGTAATTTTTTGAAAGACACCAAATCTACCTTCACTTTTCATTATTTCTCTTTTCTTTGAACACATTCATTTCCAATTCAAATAAGGAAAAAAAGCTCAAAATAATATCTAAAGAACTAGTTTCACTGTATAAAATATTATCCATAATAACTGAGATTCTAGTTAGAATTTAGAACTATTTAATTTTCTGGTATCTTCCATTTCAATGGAACAAAATCATTCCACTAAAGTATATTTTAATAAAATAATTCTTTAAATTTACTTCACCTCAATAAATATTTATTATTTGCCTATGATGTACAAGGAACTGTTCTGCAAAGTCAATAAACATTTATTAAGTCCTTAGGCAGCCTTTAAGAAGACATGCAAACATATATATGTAGATACAGATATACAGAAAGTAAGTTTTGAGATGAATTATAATAAATTCAAGAAGGGGTGAAAGGGAAGGACAGGTGGGCAGGTACAGAAGGATGATGGGCTATCTAGCATGGTGGATAGTCAGAAAAAAGGCAGAGGCAGAATTAGGAATAGCCAAAAGGCCATTGCGGCTGGATTATAGAGTACAAAGAGGGGACCAAAGTGTAAAAAGATTGGAAAGATAAGAGAATGGGTGGGTTGTAAGGGATTTTAAATGACAGAGTGTTTTATAGTTGATCCTAGAAAAAAGAGAGTATCAGGAGACACAGAATAAGGGAATTTTGTTTGGGGGGGTGGGGAAGAAGAATAGGAAATAAATCTAGAAAAGTAGCTAATATCATTTTGTGAAGAGATTTAAATGCTACACTGAAGAGTTTATATCTTATCCTAAAGGCAATAGAGCACTTCTAAAGATTCTTAAGTAGGAGAGTGATATAGTAAGACTGGCACTTTAGGAATATCAAATTTTGGCACCAGTGGAAATGATAGGCTGAAGAAGAGAGCCTTTGAAGCACATTTGGAAGATTGTTGTCTAAGAAAGAGCTGATAACAGCTTGAACAGGGGTGGTAATCAGGTAAACAGGGATTTGAAAGATGTTGGGAAGATAAAATCAATAACATTTGGCAATTGATTGGATATGAGGAAGGGTGGAGTGAAGAAGAAAGAGTCAAAAACTACTCTAACAGGGAAATTTGGATAACTAGAAGGGCTGTTTTTTTTTTCTCTCAATAAAAATAAATTGTGTTTGAGAAAGGGCAAGATAAGGAGAAAAAATAATAAATTGTTTTGAGTATGCCCAGGTTCAGGTGCCTACAGGGCTTCCGGACAAATTTCAAATTGAAAAGATGAATTTCAGCTTTCTATTATTCTCTATTACACTGAAGAAAGAATTGTCCCTGAATGTAATAAAAATCATTTTTAAATGCATGAAGAAACTGAAAATTCTCTGATAAAACAAATAATGAAAGTTAAAATAGTAACATTTGTAGAATCTTGAAGCTAGACAACCGTTTTAAAAATAATCTTACTCAAGCACTATTCAAAGTATGACTACCGTTTGAATAACCTTCATAACCATGTACTTGAATGTGTTGAGAAAATCTGTTCCATTTTCAGATAGCATGAATTGCAAAGAAATTTTTCCTCATGAGAAACTGAAATCTGCCTCCCTGTATATTTTACCCATTCATTTTAGTACTGTTCCCATAAGACATAGAAAAGACCAACAACTTTCAAATATTTGAAGACAATGATTAAATTCCCTCTAAATTTTCTCCAACCTAAACATCTCCAGCTCTTTCAACCTTTTCATGTCACACAATTCTCAATATCTTCATGATTATCTGCTTAAAAGCTCGGTGATATGCCTCTGTTTGTCAATGAGTTTCCTAAAAGGTGGTCCTTAGAAACATTATGACCTGATCAGTTAAAAATCCTCAGTAGGTCTATCACTCTTCATCTTGACATTCCAGTTCAAGGAGCACAGTAGACAGGTAGCAAAATGGACAGAGTTTTGGGCTTGAAGTTTAAAAGATTTTCATTTAAATTCTGCCTCAGACACTTACCAGTTAAACAGGCAAGCCTCTCTTACTCTCAGTTTCTTTGCATGTATAATGGGAACAATAATAGCACCTGCCTCACAGGATTGTAGTGAGCATCAAGCGAAGTAACATATATAAAACATTCTGCAATCCTTGAAGTGTTATGTAAATGCTAGCTATTACCATAAAGGAAATTTAAGATTACATTAGTTTTTTGGCAACTAAATTGCCACCAACATGTTCATATTGAATTGGCAGTCAACTAAAACCCCTTGGGGTCTTTCACAAACTGCCAAAAAGCCCAATCTTCCCAATGCTATTTTTGTGCAGCTGACTTCTGACACCATAAGACTTTTCATGGGTCATTACCATAGCATGATAGTCTTCGATGAACTGAAAGAGACCTCAGGGATCTAAAATAAGAATTCTGCCATAACATTCACAACTAATCAATTGGTCATTCTTGGGAGATCTTTGGTGAGGAGAAAGCGACTGCCTCATCAAAACAGCTCTTTGTACAACTTCTCTACAACTTCTCCCCTTTGGCTCTGATTGCTGGTTCGCCCTCAGATGGGTGGTTCATTAGAGAGTGCCCTGGGTACAGAGTCAGAAAAGCCTGATTTCCAATTCTCAGAAATTCACGAGCTGCCAGACTTTGGAAAGGTCACTCGACCTTTGTTTGTCTCAGATTCTCAATGAGGATAATAACAGGACTTGGGTGAGATCAGAGGAGATATTTGGAAAGCACTCAGTACAGGGCCTGGCATATAGCAGATGCCCTATAAGTGGTTTCTTCCCTTCCCCAAATAGAATACTTGACAGCAGTTATCTTGTTCTTTACCCTCAAGTCCTTCCTACTTCCTTCAACCAATGCAGAATATGAGATAGTCTCAAGGCCCTTCAATTCCTTGTCACCCTCTCCAAAACACTCTCTAGACAAACACAACCTTCCCAAAACCTGATTCTCTAGCTTGAATACAATACCTTTCATGTAACTTAAACAGAGACTATCAGGAGAATCATCCCCTATCTCATTCTGGACAATCTGCCTCTCTTAAATCAGTCTAAGATGCTGCTGACTTTTTTGGCTACATTACACTGTTGACTCCAATTAACCTCACAATTCACTAAAAATACCATATCTTTTCCACATAAACTTGTCCTAGTTATGTCTTCCCTGTGCTGTACTAAAGAAGTTAATGCATTTTTAAACACAAGTGCAGGACCTTGCCTTTAGCCCTATTACATTTAACATTATTAGGTTCTAATCTATCAAGATGTTTTTGCATCCTGACTCTGTAATCCAACATATTGGCTTTCCCTTCTAGGCTTACAACAACTGTAAATTTGACAAGCATGCCTTCTGTGCCTTCATCCAAATCAACTGACAAAAATGAGAAACAGCATAAAGTCAAGGACAGTTCCCTAGAGCACTCCACTAGAGAACTCCCCATATATTTCATATTCCCTTCACCAATCCATTAATGACTTTTGGTCTCACCTGTTCAAACAATCTTGTACTTACTTAAACTGTACTATTATCGAATCCACAAATCAATCCACATTTTTCTCTCTCTGATACACATACCCAGTGTGTAAACCTGAGCCAATCACCATTTCTTTACACCCTCAAGGCAACAAAAAGATGGGTACTGATCTGCATTGGGAAGAGTTTTACTCAATGAAGTTTTTTATACCAATGAAAGTACCTTCTATAACAACAACAAAAAGTCAAAGTACTTTTTGTTGCCTTCAGCTTCCAAAGACACTTAGTAAATTTCGAACTTTAGCATGATTTTGCAATTCCTGATGATTTTCTAAAAGCATCACATCAGACTTTTGAACACATCTTCAGTTACCTTTGATAAGAGATTTTTAAAATATTCAATTTTTGGTGAGATCCCTGTATATTGGTCTCGTCTCTTTTTCATCCAAGCTTTTTGTTGCTTCTTCAAAGTTTTATTCTTCCTATTCTTTATGGCTGCTTTTTTTCTGTGGGATTTTAAAGCACTAGACCTTTCTCTGAACCCTGTGAAATAATTTTAAACCACTAGATCCAACCTATCCTTTCTCTGAACCCTGTGAAATAATTTTAAGCCACTAGATCCAACCTATCCTTTCTCTGAACTCTGTGAAATCTGCTCTCAAAAATCTAGGGTGTATTATATGTCAGACAAGCCTAAGTGATTGTAATTAAAGTCCTCTGAGGAACCAAAAATTAACCCTCCTCCTTGCTCCTTTGTATCACAAACACCTAATCTAGAAAAGTAGCCCATTTGGGTGACTATACAGTAAGAACTGGCTGCAGGGACATTTTGTTAACTTGTTACCTTAGATTTCCCCACACTGACTGTCACAGGATCACACATCCAGAAGGGACCTCAGAGACCATCAAGATCATTTCCTCATTTTAAAGATACCAAATCGAGATCCATAAAACTTCAGTAATTTGCCCAAGGTCCTATAGGGATTAAGTGTCAAAGGGAAGAACTGGTCCCAGGTTCTCTAGAGCTAGGGCCAGAGATTTTCCTACTGCTCCACCATGCTTACTGGGCATGGTTTTATTTTATCTCATTAGACATATGCTGTGCATTCGAATAGAAATACCCAAAGACAACAATTTTATTGCTGGAGATAGACACATATGTACATGCATTTTTCTCCAACAGACTCAGCATGTCAAAATCTTTCTGGATCCTGATTCTGTCATTCAATATATTGGTCCCTCCTTCCAAGTTTATGTCATGAACAAATCTGATAAGCATATCACTTAAGTCTTCATCTAAGCACTGATAAAAATGTCAGTAACTAATGATCTTCCAGCTTGAAGATTAAGAGATACTATATAAGAAATACAAATTTAAAATGTTTAAAATGAAAACTAAAATGTTGGTAATAAGATTATTTTATTTTACATAGAGCTTTTTAAATAGTATTTTATTTCTCCAAACTCACATAGTTTTCAACATTCATTTTTGTAGGATTTTGAGTTCTAAATTTTTTTCCCCTCTCCTTTCCTCACTTCCCTCATCCCCAAGACAAGCAATCTGATGTAGGTTAAACAAGTGTAATGCTTTTAAACCTATTTTCTTATTTGTCATATTATGCAAAAAGAATCAGATCAAAAGGAGAAAAGACCAAGAACAAACAAACAAACAAAAAGTTTTTTAAAACATGCTATGCTTCAAACTATATGCAGTCTCTGCAATTCTCTCTCTGGATGTGAATAGCATTTCCCATCCAAGTCTATTGTAATTGTCTTGGATCACCACACTGCTGAGAAGAGTCAAGTCCATCACAATTGATCATCACATAACCTTGCTGTCACTGTGTACAATCATATATAGTTTTAAACAATAATGATGGTTTTTTCCATATATATATGCCAATTTCATCAAGAGGAACGTGCTGTGGTAGGGAGAGTTTCTTTTATTCACTAAGAGACAAAAACACTTAAGCTTAAATTCTAAGACATTACTGGTTTTATCGGATAAGTTATAGACATGTCACATATCTACATTAGTGGAGAGGGCTTCAACATTGGATACTATCCACACTGATGAAAAGCACCACAACAAAGATTAATACTATACACACAAGCATACACATACAGAAAGAGTTTTCGCCTATCAAACCCAGCATGTCAAAAGATGTTTATTATCTTTTTAACCCTACCATAAGATCATTTTAAACTCAAGGCCCCTTTCCAAACATTCCTTCCAAGCTTCAAATCCAACAACTATAATCCTTCACTCAGTGACACTCCTACAATTTCTTGTAGTTCTCCCACATAGGACAACATAAATGAACAAAACTCCTAAGAAGTCCCAGTCTAATTTTCATAATCATCAATAAGTAATTATTGAGCACTGAACATGGAACATTCATAGGCCTGGGATATATATATATGCTATACAATAGTATAGAATATTTTATTCCCAAAGTAGGCATAATTGAACACAACACAAAGTTTCCAGTGTATCAGAAATGGTTGATGTTAAGCATTATTGGCATTTATTTAAAAGACACCCTTCCTTTGAATGGATTGGTACTTAATTTTATTAATTTCTTTGATTCAAAATTACTTCACTGAATTTCTTTTAAAAGGAAGAATGATTTGACAATAGTATTCAATTTATGATATTCAATTATTGAAATCTGTCTTGGACTAATCTAGGCTCTTACTATCAATTCTTACCAGACTAAATGTCAGATTTTTGACCTGGTATTAAACAGTTATTAAACTGAGCTATTTATGTTCAATAAGAAAACAATTTTAAAAAGGAAAACCTGACTAGCGTGATTTTATAACTATGTTAATAATTTTAATTATATGAAAAGTGAAATGAACAGAATGAGGAAGAATGTTGCACAACAACATTGTACAATGATCAACTATGAAGGACTTATTTATTTTTAGCAATAAGATGATGATAGACAATTCTGAAGGAATCATGATGAAAAACGCTATCCAAAACTCTGACATATTTAACATGTATAGGACTGCTTGCCATCTAGGGGAGGGGGTGGAGGGAGGGAGGGTAAAAATCGGAACAGGAGTGCAAGGGATAATGTTGTAAAAAATTACCCTGGCATGGGTCCTGTCAATAAAAAGTAATAATTATTAAAAACAAAAAGAAAGAAAGAAAAGAAAAATGCTATCCACCTCAAGAAAGAAGTGATGGTACATGAATACAAATTGAAGCAAACTTTATTTAATTATTCTTGTTTTTTTATTCTGTGTTTTCTTTTGCAACAAAGCTAATGTCCAAGTCTTTTGCCTGAGTACACATGTATAATCTATATTAAATTGTTTACTTTCTCATGGAGGGGAGAGATATAAGAGAAAGAGAGTGGATTTGGAATTAAAAAATTTTTTAAATGAATATTAAAAATGTGTTTACATGTAACTGAGAATTAAAATAAAATCAAAATTAAATTTAAAAGATAATGTTTATACTCCAAGACAAATATGTAAAATTCTACTGTAAAATTATTCAGCCATAACCTAGCTTCCTCAACCCATTTATAACACTATTCTGGAACTGTCCCCTATTATGTCACTTCATCTAACATCAAGTGTCCGTGAAAGCAATTAAACAGTTTTGAGTAAATTTAATTTATTAAAACTCATTAAAAAGTAATTCATTACAACTTCAACTATATGAGCAAATATACTTAACCAAGGATGTAAATATAATTCAAAACATCATGGAAATATATATAAGATAGCATCACTTTTCTAATAAAATCAGGAGATCATAGATTTTAGATCTCAAAGGAACCTTGGAAACGATCTAAGACAATCTCTTTATTTTACAGATAAGAAAAGTGAGCCCCAGAAGGGTGATGTGCCTGTCTAAGGTCACATAAGTAAGTACCTATTTCTTCTGACTCTATATGTACTGCTTTTTTCCACTGTTCACACTACCTTCCTGTTATGTCTATGAAAGCACCATATAAATGAAGGTACCTTGAAAGTAGTAGAATAAAAAGAATATAAAATGAGGAGACTGAAAACCTAAGAGCTGGAATCAGATATGCAGCTAATTGGCTCCCTACCAGCCCTTAGGCAAGCCTGTTTCTTGTTCTGTATGATGGACTTGACAATCCTTCCTCTGCCTACCTCACAGGCTCAGAGTGTGGATGGAATGATAAAATGAAATGAGCCCATCTCTCCTACTACCTTTCCCAACCTGCCTTAATTCTACTGTTTCCTCTTTATTAATTACTGTTTATCTACCTAATATGTAGCTTGCTTTGTATATACTTGCTTGCACCTTGTCACTCTTACTAGTTTTTGAGGTCTATAAGGGGAGAGGCTGGTTTTTTGACTTTTTTTTTTTTTTGTATCCCCAGCACTTAGTACAGTACCTGGCACACAACAGGCATTTGATAAATATTTATTGATGGTCTGATGTGAAAGCTATAATGCTATATGCAAATGTAAGGCATTGTTAATGATATTCCCTTAAAAGTAAATTATGAGATTCTAGTGTTTTGAATTGTCATGTTATATACTTAAATGTAACTTACTGATGATACAACTGTCATCAAAATCCTGCACATCCTTATCCCACAACCACCTGTAAATAATCTATTTTAAATGGTTATAACTAAAATGTTGAAGAATTTTATTCTAAGGTTTAACAAAACTGAAAGCAAACCACAAATTCCTGTTTAAACTTCATACCAAAAAAGTAAAATGTAAAACTTCACAAGACTTTCATCTACTTCTCTGATCAAGTTTCTAAGGTCAGAATCGAGAAATACTTTAAAAAGCAAAGAAAATAAAACAAACAATATTTATAGCCCAAAGCAAATAAGTATCCTTTGGATTCAAAGTCTCCATTTTATTTCTTACATCATTAAATCTTTTTTCCCCCTGTATCACTTATTAAAACACTAAGGGTTCATTATCAATCCTTTTAGTACTACAGTTTAACCCCACAATTGCTGTGGTTTACTACCCTTAGTTATGGACACCTACTTTTTTTCCTTCTCCTTTTCTCTCTCCCTCTAAACAGACATATACATACATACATACACACACAATTGCAAGTTTTGTGAGAACAAAGACTTGTTCATTTATATATTTTCTAACCCCTAAGTGTTCAGCACAATTTTAGTCACATAATAAAAGCTTATTTGATTTACTGACTATAAACACCACTTATCACTTCTTAACTAATGTTGACTGGCTATAGGATATGGAAAGAGAAACACTTCCACATCTTTAAATCAAACCCAGGCCATAAATCTCAAGTAACTCACAATCCAGAAGATTTGATTCCCAAGATGTTCCTTATCTTTTCTGGATGGGTACCAACCATTAAGCAAAGTACACAAGGAAAGTAATAAGCCTTTGTTGGGGGGGTGGGGAGGAAGAAGGCCAATTGAAATAAAAGAATGAAGACTTTTAAAAAATTAGTCTGGAAGTGCCATAACACAGCCTTTAACAAACAATAATTTAGACCCACAGTCCTGTGACAAGCACAGAAGTTCACGGCTGTTCAAAAATCCTCAGTTAGCTTTATTCTATTCCTGAAGTAATGATCAATCAGCTCATTATGTGATACTAGTCACGGAAGGTGCTGGATGAAAGAAGATCATCACAACCTATCATTACAACTGGGAAAACAACTCAAACAGCATTATTTCCCATCTGGGTGTTCTCCTGGATGCCATCTTTGTCTTCAGAAATTATTCTTCCTACAAGATCACATCAACTCTGATACATCTCCTCCTTAATATGTGTTCATTGACTAATTGGCTAACTGAACAGCAAGACCATACAATTGTAGTGTCTTTAGGGAAGATGAAAAGGAAAAAACCTGAAAGAAAAGATCTGAATTGAAAGGAAGAATCTGATTATCAGCAGAGAGTCAACAGCAGTTAATGAATAGACTCTTAAGTAACATAAAAAACACCTAACACCTCATCTCTATTGTTAAAGATTTAATATGAAAAGCTATTCCAAGTTTAAAACTCAAACCACTAAAAGAAACCTGAAAAAGTCATTTAGCCTAGTCCCCTGATTATCCGAATTACAATTAAACTACAAAAAAAGTAAATAACATATATTAACTATTTTTAAAATGCTCAAAAAGAAAATTCCACAAACTAGTATGGTAACACAGCTATTTAATAGAACTTTACTAATAAAGAGCAAGAATTTGGCTAGAAAGAAAATCCAGGCAGAGAAAAATCATTCATAGTTACCATCTCAAAAACAAAATGCCCTGTATCCAATGTTAGCTCTGCTCTAAAATCCAAGATCTGGAAATATGGGGTTTAATCATCAAGCCAAAAAAAGGAGCCAGATATCCAATATACTACAACTCTCCACCCTCCACCCCCCCAAAAAAAAACCCAACAACAACAAAAAACAAACAAACAAACATAAAAACCAAAAAGGAGAGAGAGACTGAGTCAATGCTTTTCTGGCCCTGCTATTAGAAAGGAGCCAAAAGGATCTCCACTTAGAACACTTTATTTTTCCTGTATCCTGGCACTAAGGAAAAATGCCAGAGTGAGCAAAATTGACTGGAGTTTCAATTATATGGTTACAAGATGGAAACATGGTATAGCGGAAAGAATACCAACATGGTTAATGAAAGAATCTGTTTTGCCTGATGAGACATGTTTGTAATGGTTTCAACTTTCTTGCTTTCTCAGTGTGGGAAGGAGGAGGTAGAAGAAAATTTCAAATTAAAAAGAAAATAAAATTGAATTTAAAAAAATAAAAGGATACCTGAGAACCTGAGTTTGCATCTCTCTTTTGATATTTACTTAACTATGTGACCTGGGGAAGTCATTTAACCCTTAGTGCCTCAAACCTTACATACAAAATAGGGATACTATTTGCACTAGTTAACAGAATTAATGTAAAGAAAAGAAACAAGTTATAAACTTTAAAGCATCATGTAAATTAAGTTAATATGATTGTGATGATCTGGAGTGAGTACCACTTTTGTTTATAGTGGCAGTGGAGAAGAAATAGAGATAAATATTTTTATTTCAACATGCAAGTTAACTGTCTCCTACTTAAGTAAACATAATTATAATGGTCTTCAAGTTTATAATGACTTTAGCCTCACTGGAAGAAAGAAAAGAGAGCAAGTATAAATTGTGTGCCAGGAACTGGGCACAAGTGCTTTACAAATATTGTCTCATCAGATCTTTATAATCCTGGGAGAGAAACTGATATTACCCCTATTTTACAGTTTAAGAAATTGAGGCAAAGGAAGAATGACTTGCCTGGAGTTAGTTCCTGCAGCTAAATTTAACCCAAGTCTTCTTACCTCCAAGCCCAGAACTGAAGTTCTCTGTGGCTATTTGCTCATCTCCCTTCCATGGCCAGGGTCAATTTAATTTCAGATTAATTAAGAGTAATTTCACACAAAGCATGGTGTGAAATGAAAAGAGCCCTGAGTTCCAATACTAGCCCCAACAGTCACGTGCTGTGACATTGAGCCAATCTCTTAAATTTCTCTTAGCCCAAATTTCCTCATCTGCATGAGGATCATTTCAAGTGATGATCAAAGAATATAACCACTTTGGAAGGAAGAAAGGAAGGGAGGGAAAGAGAGAGGAAAACAGGAAAGGAGAGAGGGAGGGAAAATTGCAAATTAACAACTTTGTAAAAATGAGCCAAATCCCTAGTTAAAAAAAAAAAATCAAATTAATCAAATTTTGTTTCTCCCAAGCTCATCAGACAATGATGAAAGATGGAAACACAAGGCTAGAAGGTCCTATACACCCAAGAATTTTTAACCTGGGGTCAATGAACTTTGGAAAATAGTTTGCTAGCTATATTTTGATGCAATTGATTTTTTTTGTAATCTTAGATATTTTGTGTTACGCTTTAAAAACACTCTTCTGAAGGGAAAGGGACCTGTATGTTTAAGAATATTTATGGCAGCCCTCTTTGTACTGGCCAGAAACTGGAAACTGAGTGGATGCCCATCAATTGGAGAATGGCTGAATAAATTGTGGTATATGAATATTATGGAATATTATTGTTCTGTAAGAAATGACCAACAGGATGATTTCAGAAAGGTTTGGAGAGACTTACATGAACTGATGCTGAGTGAAATGAACAGAACCAGGAGATCATTATACACTTCAACAACAATACTATATGATGATCAATTCTGATGGACGTGGCCATCTTCAACAATGAGGTGAACCAAATTAGTTCCAATATAGCAGTAATAAACTGAACCAGCTACACCCCGCGAAAGAACTCTGGGAGATGACTATAAACCACTACATAGAATTCCCAATCCTTATATTTTTGTCCTTTTTTTAATTTATTTTTTATTTCCTTCACAGGCTAATAGTACACTATTTCAAAGTCCAATACTTTTTGTACAGCAAAATAACTGTTTGGACATGTACACTAATATTGTATTTAATTTATACTTTAACATATTTAACATGTATTGGTCAACCTGCCATCTGGGGGAGAGGATGGGGAGAAGGAGGGGAAAAATTGGAACAAAAGGTTTGGCAATTGTCAATGCTGTAAAATTCCCCATGCATATAATTTGCAAATAAAAAGCTACAATAATAATTTTTAAAACCCACTCTTCTGAGAAGGGGTTTAGAAGGTTCACCAGCATACCAAAGATGTCCATAATGCAAAAAAGATTAAGAATCCCTGGTCTATAGAAAAATTAATATATATAATGTATAAATAATATACTGTTGGTGGAGCTGTTAGTGCAACCCTCTGGAAAAATCATTTAGAATTATGCCAGGAAAGTGAATAATTTGTTTAGTATTGTTTGATCCAGCAAGTCTGCTACTGATGTATACACATATTTATATGTACCCATATATCTTGGAATACTTCTAGCAGCACTCTTGCAGTTGTAAAAAATGAAAATAAAAGGGAGTGTTTATCAGCAGCACAATTGCCAGGCAAGCTAATATATAAATGCAATGGAATACTATTCTACCATCATAAGTGACAAATACAAGGAATTTAGAGTTATGTAGAAAGACCTAAATGAATTGTGACCCCGTACTGAAGAAGGAAAAACCAGAAGATGGACTCTGAACAACTTAACTACAAACTAATTACTCAATGATGGGAATGAATCCTCAATAAGAAGTTGCTGGCTTGCATTCCCAGGGAAAAAAAAAAAAAAGATGAAGAAAAGTTCAGATTAAAGAAAAGACCCTATGCATACCAGAAAAGAAAATAAATGTTTCTACATATTGTAAAGCAATATTTTGTAATTGTAATTGTAAAACATTGTAAATTGTAAAAAATTATAAATTGTAATTGTAAAATAAAGTGTTCTCCAAAATACATTGCTACAACTCACCTATCTTCTGTATCCATTCTTGTGTGGCCCCTTCCACCAATTATGAGCTTTTCCTAGTGTCTCTATTTGGGGAAAGATCCTAAAGCAGTCACTCCCTATTAACCAAACAACCAATGAGTCTCAATACCAAGGGTACCTACTTTTCCACCACAACCAATTTTCAGTTATTTATTTATGTGTTTGCTTTCCCCATGACAATATAAGCTCCTTGAGGGCAAGAACGGTCTTTCTTTAGTGTCAGGTCAAATGTAAGTACTTAATAATTATTTGTTGACTAAAAAAAAATAATATGCATAAAGACTAAAATAATGTATGTAAAAACAGCTTTAAAAGGTAGCTGACTTCAGATTAAACATAATGACAAATCTTAGTGGTGAAGGCCAGATGATGAAACTCATTTTCCTATTCTAGACAGAAAAGCAGAGGGATAAGATTGCTGTATGTACTAACAGACAGCTCTGTGTTGATCAATTTTGCTGAACTGTTTTTATTTCAATGAAGAAGTCAATGAGAAATGGAGAGTTTCAGGGAATGACTGTAGTATATCAAAAGGCATTTAAAAAAAAAACAAAATAAATAGAAAGGGCTTGTTTAAATGATGATCTTAGAGATTAATAATCTGTGGGCTGTAAACTAAATTAGAATAAATCTAATATGTCAATCATTGATAAGGAAATTAGGTCCATTTGAATATAGGGATGACTGAAGGACTGACTATTCCTATCTAAACTGAAAACCTAGAATTATTAAAAACAATTTTAATGTAAGTGAATTCAAAAATCAATGAAGCTGCATTTAGCAAGTGCTTAATCTGAACCAATATCATGCTTGGTGCTGGAGATAGAGAGAGAGAGGAAGCGAGGAAAGAAAGAAGAAGGAAGGAAGGAGGAAGGGAAGGAGGGAGAGAGGAAGGAAAGAAGAAAGGAAAGTCCTCAAGGAGCTTATATTCTAATGGAGTCTAATATTTGTAACTATATGAAGAATATACACAAAATAAAAATCATAAAGGTAGGGCACTAACAATTGGAGGATCAGTGAGCTTGAGCACAGTTTGGAAAGAAAGAGGAATTCTAAGAGATGGAGGTAAGAAGAGATTGAATTCCAAGAAAGGGGGCTTGCCCATGCAAAGGACAGCAGATGGAATGTTGTTGTATATAAGTGAGGCCAGTAAGAAGGTCAATATGTTTAACATGTATGGGACTACCTGCCATCTAGGGGAGGGGGTGGAGGGAAAAAAAAAGAAAAGTTGAAACAGAAGTTTTTGCAAAGGTCAATGCTGAAAAATTACCCATGCATATGTTTTGTATATAATAAGCTATAATAAAAAAAAAAAAAGAAAATAAAAAAAATTTAAAGATCAGTTTAAGAAGTGCTAGAAGAAGACAATATAGTGTCACTAAAAAAAAAAATAAGCTGTAGTTAGGTTATGAGGGTTTTTAAGTTTGTATAGGGAGTCACATGACTGGATTGGACCTCCTGGCAGGCCCAGAGATGGAAATGGATTATTGCAAATCGCCAACTGCTCCCCTCAGATCCAGCCCTTCTAGAAATAAGGAAACATTCTGTCCTATATCTAAGTCTGGCATTCAGCAGAATTTACTATCTATTTTCCCAGGATAATCACTTGCCCAGTCACTGCAGACTAATAATTTTGTAAATACGGTGTCCAATCCAAAAACCCACATCTCTTAAGAGTCACAATGTGAAGACTTTTATATAGGATGTTATCTTTTAGTTTTGCCAAAAAATATGCTCCAAATTTGCTAGCCCATGAGTAATTACCAACCTAATCTCCCCCAGGAAATATATAAGTAATTTAACTAATAATAATTGTTTTGCATGTATGAAGTATCTACTTAACTTAAGCAAGTGGTTATTTGAAATGATATTTTTTGAAAGACCTTTATAGTTACAATTCATACTATCTTAAATAGAGCATCAAGTTTCTATGCTTTAGTAACAATATGTTTAACCTTTGAGGTGTTTTCCATTCCTACCCATTTCAAGTTACATTAATAGTTTTCCTAGTGCTTGTTATCTTGGACTCAGATACTTTGTGGCCTTAGTAAAGATTGCCAAGAAGAGTAAATCAGAAGTACCAAGACAACACCTACAAAAAACTACTACCATGTGGAATAAAAAAAACCTGCTGTGACCTTGTAGGACAAAGAGGAAACACATCGAAGGAAATTCAAAGTAGAGAAATTCTTTAAGGTGGCTTCCTTCTAATACACCAAGATGAGAGGTTACAGATACTGCTACATTTGGCTAGACCTCTAAGACAAAAAAAAAAAAAGTCAGAAAGGAAGCATTATCTAGATAATTAAAGTCAAATCTGCTGTATAACTAATGAATAAACAGTGCTTTTTTTAAACTGATTTATCCAGATAATTATCATCATTCTCCACTTTATCAGAAAAGGATCCGTCTGAAAAGCAAGTTGTTCAATTTCTGGCTGCCCTTGACCTGCATTTTTAAAATAATCTTCTGTTTACCTTGAGAGTGATTCAGACCATGGAGAGACATAATGTTACTTTGCCGGAAACTGACTTACAAATGAGTGCCTGTGCCAATAAAGGCCCCTTGTCTAAATGTTAACAAAGAGAAAGCCTCCTCAATAGGAGGCTGTTTTGACCTCAAAGCCTTTAACCGGCCCTAAATTATTAGCTGAGCTCTTTCCAGTATAAATTGGTACTATGACTTACTTAGTTGGGCTCACTGTTGACCCTATTGATGATACAAGAAACTCCAACTTTGGGATTAGCAGATGTAAAGAAAACAAAATTTCACAACTTTAATCCCACTATAGTCATGCTTCCAGGGGATACTAACTGTAAAGCTATTTGTTAGTTATGACAAATATGACAGGTATTACACTTTAGAGTGTACAAAGAGAGATTATAAAGGACTAAGGAAACAATCATAGGGCATTTATCAGGCAAAAAGAACCTTCTTTGGAAGGATAGCAATCAATGAGTAGGATGGCTATTCCTAGTGTGTTATGATAAAATTAAGTATAATAGAAATATGGGGCAAAGTGACTAGTAGTCACTTTAGAAAAAACAAAATCATTACACTGAGAAAACTTTCTGTGATGCTATGATTGAATCAATTATGTGTTGAAAAGGAAATAGGAAAGGTTTCTCTTTCCACCAAGAAATATCTGGATGACTCTTTTCTAGATGTCTCCTTCCCATCCAAAATAGGTCTACAAAACAAGAATCCTCCTGGACACCAAATATCTCCCAAGGAGTTCCAAAGAGAAATAAAACTAAAGCATATATGTTGATCTGAGTTTCTGTCTCAATTTTCACATTCTCAGTGATACAGGGGCACTGATATAGTGGTACAAAGTCTCTCGTATATAGATTAATGGAAGTAAATATGAATGAATGTATAGTCCTTTAACCACTCTACACCTACATACATGATAAAAGATTGCTGAACTTAAACTACTGGACAGTATTATTTAGGGAATTCTGATTCCCTAAATATTTGTTGAATCATGTCTAAGTAGACATTAATGATAATCATATTTACTTTGCCCAGATTGTGGACTTTGGTGAGAGGAAAAGAAATGAGAAAGATATAATGAATGAGCTACTAGCTCACCAAATTGACGAAATAATATTTGAAAAATAAAATTAGTTATCCTTAACATTATAAAGAAGCATTGCATAAACAGGAGTAAGAAAGGTGTTATTACCAAAAGTACCAAACTGTCAATGCCTCCAAAACTCCACATAAATAGAACTACATATAGATTACAGGACTTCTACAGGAGGCCTTATACAGTATTATGAACTCTGCGTTTCCTACACTGAGAAGCAGAGAGGTCATTTTATATGTGACAGAGGACATAAGTGACAGTAAGGTCTCCCATGATGGACAGCACCCAAGTCACACACTGGTTGTGCTTTGGAGGAAACAAAGCATTGGTAACAATGAATTCAGGGATTTAAAAAAAAAAAAAAAGAGGGTTCTATGCAAGATAAAGTTTAGTAACAATGTCTATAGGGGACTTATGGGTCCCAGCAATGTTCAAGGAGCTCCTAATCTGGTAGGACGCTGTGGCTGAGCCCCGTCACGAGTCAGCAAAACAAGAGAGGCTTCGGCAGAGCTGCTGGCAGGTGAGACTGTCCTGAGGGGCTTGCTCTGAAATGATCTCAGCTATTCTATAGGGGGCAGCACAGACAGGGAGCCTTTCTATAAGTGGCATCAGACGAGTGACATTGACTAGACACCTATGTAATACTGCTCCTGGGAATGGTAACCCAGCAGAAGTGAAACTGAATCACCGAAAGGGTGGCGCCGTGGGCACAAACACTGGCGCCTCAGACAGCTTGGGGGGAGAGGGGGTGTCGAGGGGCGCGGGGCAGTACACAATGCTGAGACACACCTGGGCAGTGAATGACACTGGTCCCGAGGGTGGTGCATGAGGAGCTGGGGCGCTCTTTGGTTGGCAAGAGGTGGCCGCTCAAAAGGAGACATACAGATCAGCCCCATGGGGACAGTGGTCCCTGTCCCGCTGGACTGGGGCGCTAGCCTTAAGGGGGAGGGCGTCAGGAGGCTCGCAGGTGCCCCGGTTTACCTGGTGCAGGGCTGTCAGCCCGTCGACGTTGACCGTGTTGATGTCGGCTCCCCGGGCGAGCAGCCGCTTCACTTCATCCGTGTCCCCGCTGGAGCAAGCTGCCAAGAAGACGGCCCCGTCCTCAAAGCGGACCCGAGGCCCCCCGCGGCGGGACGAAGGCAGCTGCCGTCCGGAGCCCCGCCGCTCCGCCGACTCCTGCTCCGTCAGCGAGCCTCGCCAGCGCCGTAGTTGCTCGGCCCGCCGCACCCGCGCTGACTCGGCCCGCTTCCCACCCAGGTGTTCCAGCTCTGCCATGGCCCCGGTCCCGGCTGCCGCCGCTGCTGCTAGCCCAGTCACCGCCGCCGCCCTCCCAGCGATTCAACCGGGAGCAGAAGGCGGAGACCCCCGCGCAGCCATCTTTACTCCTCCCGCCGCCAGCGCCGCCCGCTCTACTCCCCCCAGCTTCAATACGCAGGCGCTGCCCGGACCGAGGAACATCATGGAATATGTAGTATCCAGTGCTAATCTACGAAGCCCTTGCTGCTCGACTGAGAACTACAAATCCCTGCATGCATCGCAAAAGAGGCGGTAACCAGTTGGCTTTTTTCCTCGCCGCGGTACCCAACAGGGTCACCTTTGCCCCGAAGTGTTCCAAATACTCCAACCATCTCTGGGACAGAACCGGGGGAGGCGGGGAGGTGGGAAGGGGGGAGGCGGGAAGGTGTCAGCCTTTTCCTCGTGGTGTTTTGGGAGTTGTAGTTCACTGTAAGCGTTATTTTACTACCGATCCTATTACTTTTATGTTCTCTCTTGGAAGTGGGAAAGAAGCAATCTTCTGCTCCTTTTTATCCAGAACAGGAAAGTAAAGCATAGATTACGTGAAAAAATAGAGGTTTCCTGAATAACGTTTTAACATTATAGACAATATAGTAATGAGGGGGCGGGGCAAAGAGGGATCCGACCTGTAATTACATTGACACAGGGAGGTTCTGGATGTGGAGGCCTCCCCCCTACCAACTCAGCTCAGCCCCATCTCTGCAATCTTGCAGCTTCCTGAGTCCTGGAGAGGCTGGATGATTTTTACCTAGATTCGCATAACCAGTGTGTGTCAAAGACAGAATCTGAATCCACGTCTTCCCGACTTCCTCAAGAGAGGGCAGCTCTCTATCGACTATACCACACTGCCCTTATCTATCTCTCCATCCATTCATTCATTCATCCATATATCACAACACATAAATGTCTATTTTTAATCCAACGGTAGATATTCTAAAACAAACAAACAAAACCACTGGAAGTGAGACAGCAAAGGACACATAACATCCTCTAGGATATTTTGGAAGTCTATGGATTTTATGCAGCAAAATAAACACTCTGAATCAACAGGGTGCATATTGTGTTGGCTACAAAGTATATCATGCCAACTTGAAAGCCTATGTATATTTCAATTATTTAAAACACAATGCCCCCAGGGGTCCTAGTTCCTTTATTAAATAATTAAATGATTTTCATAGAGGTGGAAAGCATCTATTGATTAGAGCACTAGATAGGTAGTAAAGAAGACACATTTCTTGACTTTCCTATTCTCTGGCATGTGACCTTTCACAAATATCTTATGATGCAGTTATCACTAATATAAATAGCCTAATTCAGTCTCTCTCTCTCTCTCTCTCTCTCTCTCTCTCTCTCTCTCTCTCTCTCTCTCTCTGAATTAAATAGACACCTCACTTGAAAAGTAATAATATGAATGCAATGTGATAATTGTATCTAATAATGTGCCTATCTACAAAGTGCATTCTATGGGTATTTTTGTTACTTCACAAATACTAATTAACCTTGATAGCATCTTGGTCAAGTATCAATAAAAATATACATAATAATCAGTATGAGGAACATAAATTATTATAGATGCATTTTACATAGCCTTGTATCTCTCTGTTGTATGTATTGCTTTGTTTGTCATGTCAGTTAATTATTATGATTAAAATTATTTATAACACTTACCTTTTAACCTTGTTAACATAGCACCTCCTATCATTCCACCCCAGCATCTTACTAGTGATTAAATTGTCACAGAAACATAAGTTCTCAGAATTGTAGAGAAAGTCTAAGGCCTTCAAGTCCATCCCATTCTTAAACAGAAATCCCATTCACAACCTACCCTAAAACCTGTTATTTAGCCTTTGCTTATAAACTACTGTTGAGAAAGATCCATACTACTTGAATATACAGCACATTTTACTTTTTTTTATCTTTGATTCATAGGAATATTCTTTTCAGAAGAATCTAAACAGAATCTCCATCTTAAAATAATAATAATTTTTGAAAAGAATAAAAGATATCATTGAAGCAATCTTAAGTGAATGGAAAGAAGTTCAGAGGGAGGTACAGACAATAACAGCTTTGAAACCATATTAAATTTATTATCTACTTTTTAAAAATATGAGGTACACATAAGAGAATTTTGTGATTTCATTTACAAACTTTTTCTGTTCTTTATTTGTGGAAATGTTTCTTAAGTTCAAAAAATTTTAAAAATGGTATTTTAAGGATGTATGCCAATATATTCCAAGTAGATCAAGATTCCAATATTCATAGTTATACTTTTGCAATATCAAATCAAGGGAAATAAATTGGGTGTTCATCAACTGGGAAATAGCTGAACAAAATGTGATATAAGAATGCAGTGGAATATTATATAATAAGAAATTTTACATGTGAGGAATTTAAAGAAACATAAGACAATTTTTATGAACTGATACAAAATAAAATAAGAAATGCCAGAAAAACAAAATACATAATAACTACAACAATGTAATTGAAATGATCTTTAACAGAAAACATCTTGAATAAATCACATTTGCTGTATTATGGTGGACACATAATTTCTCTGTCTCTCTGTTTTCTCATCTGTAAAAAAAAAAAAAATTAAAATGGGGAAGCTAAATTCAATGAGCCTTGTAGCTCTAAACAGAGACAATCCCCTATCCACTATACTATGCTCTCTCAAAATATTGCAGATTCACAAGTCCATTATTACATGTCTGTAAATGTACAGAAATAGCCAATTTGTTTCTTTCTAATTATTTCTTCCCTACAAATTATTCCCAAATGAAAGCCACAAAGAAAAATGAGCAAAGTCTTGTCCAATACTATCATTTTAACATAATTTTACAAATTGTCAAATTTTCCAGATTTTAAAGTCTTTTTGATGATGGCATTATATATATAAAGTAGGTATTATTAACTGGTTATATGAACTAATATAATAGAATTCAATATATATATATATGTATAATTGAATTAGAAAAACTTATGAAGAAATATGCTAATTTTGTAGAATTTAAATTATATGTTCTTCCAATAGTAACTATCAAAGGATATAAATGGGCAGTTACAAAGGAAGAAAATCAAACTATCAAGAGCTATATGGTTATACCAATCAACTCACCAGAGGATACTTTACAAAACTTGATAAAATAATATAAAATTTATTTCCAAAAAATAAAAGCTCTGGAATATTAGAGGAAATTTTGAAAAGAATTAAGGATAAAAGAGGAATAATAGCAGTCATTAAGATTGATTAAAGACTAGAGAGAACAATCAATGGAACACAAATAAGAGAGATTGAGAAACAATGTGATTCAATAATCCAATATTTGATAAAGTGAAAAACATAAATTTTCTACAAAAAATTTTTTTTCTGATAAAAACTGCTGGGAAAACTAGAAAGCAGCCTGGCAGAAATTAGGCTTAGAACAACACCTTACATCACATTCCACAATAAATCTAAATGGATACTTGACCTTATATATTAAAAATCATACAATAAAAAAATAGAAAAAAAACAGATTGTATACTTCTCACAGCTATGAGCAGAAGATGTATCCTTGTTTGGTTAAACAAGTGATGGAAAAAAGTTAAGATGGATAACAGATTACTTGAAACTGATAAACCTCTGCACAGACTATATCAATGCATCAAGGATAAAAAGGGAAGTGATTAAATGGAAAAAAGTATCTTTCTATCAAATTTTTCTAATAATGTTTTGGCATCCAAGATATATAAGCAATTAGTATGATGAGTGAGTGAGTATATGTGTATGTGTTTTTGTATAGGTATGACTAATAGCTATTCCCCAATAGATAAATGGTTAAGATAGATAAATGAACAAACAGTTCAAAAAATGCAAAATAATCACAACCACATTTTTAAAAGCTCCAAATCACTAATAACTAAGAAAAATTCAAATCAAAACAACACTAAAGTTTCCTCATATATACTACAATTCGGCAAAAATTGTCAATAGTCAAAATTGGAGAAGTTACTAAAAGATAAGCAATCTGAATACATTGTTGTTGGAGCTGTGAAATGGTGCAGCCATTTTGGAATTTTGGAAAACATTTTGTAATTATCCAAATTATTCAAATAAAGGTGACTAAATGTCTGTATCCTTTGAACCAAGGACTCCATTACTGAGCTTATAATTCAAGGAAGTCTTAAAAAAGAAAAAAAGAAAAAGGTCCCCATATATTCCAAAATTTTTATAACAGCACCTTTCATGATAGTGAAGAATTGGAAACAAAGTAGATGCCTTTTATTTGGGGAATAGCTAAACAAATTGTGGTACATAAATGTAATGGAAAGTTACTATGTGTAAGAAGTGATGTATAGAGAGGTATGGAAAGATCTGTATGAATTAATGTAGGGTAAAGTAAGCAAAGCCAAGAAAACAATATTTACAATAACTACAATGATATAAATGGAAAAAACAACACTCCAAAAAATCAAAAGTAAATGTAACAAAATTATAAGGATTAAGTGGCAGTCAAAAAGATACGAGAAGACAGTTCCAACCCAACTCTTCATAGAAATAGAGGTCCACAGGTATCATGAATGTTTTTAGACTTTTACAATATATCAATCAATTGTGCTGACTTTTTTTGTCCTATTTAGAAAAAGAAATATGTGTCAGATTCCTGAGATTGGGAGAGGATGGATCAATAAATGTAATTTCTGTTAGATTACTTTCCAGCTTTTCCAGAAGATTTTGTCAAATAGTGAGCCTCTGACTCAGCAGTAGGGATCTCTAGGTTTATGTCTGTATGTTGAGCACCTACTCAGTTCCAATGATCAACTTTTTCTGCTCTTCAATGAATACTAAACTGCTTTAACAATAGCTGGTTTGTTCCATAGTTTGAGATATAATGCTACTTATCTTTCTTCCTTTCACTTTGAAAAAATAAATGGTCAAAGTACTTGAACCAGCAGTTTTCAAAGGAAGAAATCCAAGCTATCAGGTGACTATATTCAAAATTGCTCCAAAGCACTGATAGAGAAATGCAAATTAAAGCTTCTATAAGGTTCAATCTCACCCTCATCAGCTCAGCAAGATGGTAGGAATAGAAAATGCAAAATGTTGGCAGGTTTACAAAAAAACAGAAACACTTGAGCACTATTAGTGGAGCTATGAAGTGGCCAAATTATTCTGGAACACAATTTGGAATTTTGCCCTAAAATGTGCATACCTTTTAACTGTACCACTCCTAGGCTTATGCCCCAAGACTGAAGAGAGATGAATGACCTACATGTACAAAAATATAAGGACTAAAACTAGAGTACATTTTGTACTTAGAATACATTATGTAACTGGATTTGGTGCACATACATTTTTGTAGTAAGTGTATGTGTGTGTGATTGTGTGTGTGTATGTGTATGTGTAGAGCAAAAATATAGAGTAGATAGAAGGAAACCTCAAAAAGGAATCTTAAAGCATTAGCAGCTGAGTGATCATCAAAGGTCTCCTACAAGAGGTAGCATTTGAATTAAGTGTTAAAGAAAGCCAGGGATGCTAACAAGTAGAGTTGAGGAGGAAAATTGTAATGACAAGACTGTTTACATGAAGAAAAATACTTTGTTAAAATACTGGAAAGATAGGAAAGGGTCATTTTACAAAGAATTTTAAATGTCAAAGAAAGGAGTTCTATTTGATTCTATTGGTCTTGGGAGCCAGAGTTTATTGAGTAGTGAGTGACATGTTTTAGGAAAATCACTTTGACAGCTGAATGGAGGATTAACTTTGGAGTAGAGAGAGACTTAAAATAGAGAGAACATTTAGAAAACTTGCAAAAATCAAATGCAAATAACTTTTTAAAAAGAAATTCATTCAAGGAGAAGAGAGATACAGAATGAAAAATGGTATGCATGATTGGAACCAGTGGAGTTTTAAAGATGGGGACTGTTCTAGGCAGCAAGAAAGGATCAATAGATGGAGAATGAAGACTGGAGAGTAAGAATGTTGTAATTAAGCTGTTAGAGAATGAGGAATGGAATCAAGAGAGGAAATGACCTTGAAAGGAAGAACATTCATTAGAGACTAGAGGGAAGCAAGAGAGGGAGATAATGTTAGAAAAAGATGAAAAGAAGAGGAGAGAAGTAGGAGGGCTTTTTTTTTTTTTTTGAGTTCAGACTTTTATTCAGGTTCTTTTTAAAAATCCAAGAAATATATTATAGTAGTGGTAGGTGCTTGCAAGTGAAAAAGAAGAAATAATTGACATTTGGATTATTTTTTAAGATTTGCAGAATTGTTTAAATTCATTAGCTCATTTGATCCTCAAAATAATTCTCTGAGGTAAGTATGTTAACATACTATTCTCATTTGACAGATTAGTTTTAAAAAAGAAAAAATAATAAGATTAAGTGATTTGGTCAGGGTCAGCATTTAAACTTAAATCCTTTTTAATCCAAGTCTAGATCTTTACCCATCATAGAGAAGTAAGAGTTCTTGAACAGTCTTAGTTTTTTTCAGTGAAGTATAAGATAAGATCTTATACATTTTATTTATATAATATATATTATTTTTATATACATATATATATGTATGGAGGAGACCTTTCATGATCACTCAGCTGCTAATGCTTTAAGATTCCTTTTTGAGGTTTCCTTCTATCTACTCTATATTTTTGTTCTACACACACATACACACACACAATCACACACACATACACTTACTACAAAAATGTATGTGCAACAAAAGAGTATACATTTTATACATATTGCTATAGTAGAAGAGATTTGAGGGGAAAAGAGGCTATTTCATTTATTCATTATAACATGTTCATATAGGAAAAATATCATATACATTCACATAGCAAGTTGCTTGCCCATTATTCCACTTAATGAACATCCACTTTACTTCCAGATTCTTACTACCACCAAAAAGTCTATGAATATTTTTGTATAAATGCAGCTTTTATACATATAGATATTCAGTAGTAGATTAAATAGGTCAAATTTCCTTGGATTTTGATTCAATTAACATTAAATATACACAAAATGTATCTTAAAAGCACAAAATCTAAATCGAAGAAAGAAAAGGAACATTAGAGACCACCTAGCCCAACCTCCTAACTTGATGCATGCATGAATGAAAAAACATGTATTAAGTGCTCGCTATGTTCTAAGCACTGAGGATAAAAACTGGATAAACAAATAGGTCCATTCTTAATACTCAAAAAGCTCACACTCTAACTGGGGGAAGCAACATATATAAAAGAATTCAGCTTTTGGAAAGGCCAAGAAGTCCTAAGGAAAGAGTAGGACAATAGGTTAAATGGCAAGACCCAGTGGTCCTTAGGATACACTAGTAAGATTGTAAACAGTGCCTAGCAGTGTAATGTGCATAGTGGTAGTAAGACTGGTTCCTCCATGCTCCTGGATGATATACAGGTGATGACTCCCAATTCATTTCAAATGATATGAACAGTCATTTTGCTTTTCCTGCTCTCCTCAAGGGATAGGGTCTGGAACTAGGAAAATAGGGTGGAAAGAGAAGAGGACAAATGGAAGGATAAAAGCAGAGTACACTGGCAAAAAAAAGTACATGAAACACTTTTAGGTTTAAACTGCATTATCAATATTTTCTCCATCATTTTCTCAAATCTAGACAACAAACCAAATAATACATCAAAGTCTGATTTGTAGCTTTCTCTGATTTCTGGATTGTAGAGGCTCACACTGAAAATTCAATAAAACTCTTGAGGTTCTAGTTGCCTCTAACAAACCCTAGATCAAGGAAAAGCAAGGAGGAAGGGAACTCTTGCTAGTTATTCTTCTTGCCTGGCAAGCCAAGATGAGATGAAGAATCCATTCTACAATGAACATCCAGCCTTTGCTCAAGGACCTCCAATGACAGGAAATGCACCACCTCTTCTCAGAGCAGTCCTTTTTCATTTGGAGATTACTTAAAATAATTAGGAAATGTAAAATTCCATCAAGATTGGATCTGCCTCTCTACAAGTGCCATCAGTGCTCCTGGCTTTGTCCTTGGGAGTGAAGCAGAGAAAGCCCAGTGCCTCTTCCCATGATAACCTTAAATATATATGAAGTATACTGTGATGTCCCTCAAGATTTAATCGTGATAATTGACATGTATATAGTTCTTTAAAACTTGCAAAGCACTTGACATACATCTCATTTTATCTTCACAACAAACTTGTGAAATAGCTATTCTAGGATATAATTTCCCCAATTTACAGCTAAGGAAACTAATACCCGCAGAATTTAACCTCCTGCCTATGGTTAGTTAGCTAGTAATTGTCTGAGGTTGGATTTTAGCTCCCAGCTTCCTTACTCTAAGCCCAACTGGATTCTTTTGCCCTAGATCTTTTCCACAGGAACAGTTTAGCTGCAACTCTTCCCAACTTCCATTCCATCCCTTACTAGCAAAGTTTTTTCTTTAACCCCAAATGTTAGATTTTATATTTATTCCTACTATATTTCATTTTGTTACATGTGGATAATCATTAAGAGATAATTTGAATGTAGACTTTATCTAGGGATTTGGCTACAAAGAAGTAGCCTAGTGATGTGATGAATAAAACACTGGGCCAGCAGTCAGGAAGACCTGAATTCAAAGCCAGCCTTAGACTCTTAGTAACTGTATGAGCCTAGGGAAGACATTTTAGCCTTTGTTTGCTTCAGTTCCCCAATTGTAAAATAGAAATAATAGCAGCATCTATTTTGCAGGGTTTTTGTGAGGATCAAATGAGATATTTGTAAAGTAGTTAGCATAATGCCTGGTACTATATAAATGCTTATTCTTTCTTCTTCCCCTCAATATGATTTTTCAGATTCTCTTCCAACTTGACAATGATCATATTTTAATTAGACAAGCCCAGTAATTAGCCATAATCAGCAATAAGGCCAAACTTGCAACCTCCACATTGCCCCAAACAGAGCAAATCTCTCTCATTTTTCACAGAATTAGAATTTTATAGCTGGAATCTTGAAACTAATTGAGTCTAACCCCCTCATTTTATAGATGAGACAACTGAAAAGTTTGAAAAACAAATAAGAAATATGGATTTATAAGAATCTGAATTATATTCACTTCTGAACATATCATTCTAAGATGTCCATCCTTAAACCAGAGACTCCATTAATGGACTCATTCCAAGGAAGCCAGCAATAAGAATAAAGTCCCCATAAAAAAACAAAATACTTACAGCAGCACTTTAGTTATAGCAAAGAATTAGGTACATACAATGACTACATTATAGGGGTCCTCAAACTACAGCCTGCGGGCCAGATGTAGCATTTAAAGGCCCACAGAATAAAGTTTTTGTTTTTACTATAGTCTGGCCCTCGAACAGTCTGAGGGACAGTGAACTGACCCCCTATTTAAAAAGTTTGAGGACCCCTGCACTACAACAATGGAAATGGAAAGAACTACCACACACCAAAAAAAAAAAAAAAATTAAATTAACAAAATTATAAAAATCAAGCATGACTTAAGTAAAAAGATAAGAGAAAACAGTTCCAACCCACTCTTGTGGAAGTAGAAAGTCCACAGATGTTATATTTTCATACTTTTTAAATGTATCATCAGTTGTGATTTTTTCTCTTTTAAAAAACACTTTATAATTTGGGATGTCTCTTTGAAAAGGGAAAGGATAACTATGAAGATATAAGAAATAAAAGGCATCAATAAAAACTTATTTTTTTAAAAAAGCCTATCATTAACACCTTAAGCAATTACATTAGATAAATTACCCTTAACCAAATAGTCTATCTTCAGGAAAGTGTCATTGTTTTCTTTATTTACACAACAGACTGTAGAGTTTAACAAATTGAGAATGAAACATTCTTTGTAGTTATTTTAAATGCACTTTGGGATCTGGATCTTCAAAAGAAACCTACCATTAGTTCTTTTGTAAATTGCAAACCTGTTTCATAAAGCAAATAATGATCTCCTAATGTGTTTATTTTGAAAATTCCTAGTTGGATCTGGCAGTATACAGATTATTTTGGCAATTGTTTAATTGTTGGAGAAGATAATAGTAAACATGCTATGGGGTTAAATAAATGAGACAAGAAACTTAAAAGTTCATGATAGCTATCATCAAGAATACTCAAACGCTCTTATATAGAAAAGGGATTACATTTGTTTTGCTAACTCCTCAGGGAAAGATCTGATCCCAATATGGAAAAGTTACAGAAAAGTAGTTATCAGCTTAATTAAAATTTTTTTCTTTCAACAATAAGAAGAAAATCCAAAAACAAAAAGGCCTATTTTAGATGTTCAAGAAAAATAGGATGGCCACTTACATGCATCCCAATATAAGGGATTACTATTCAGATATGGATAAGACAACTTGGACATTGAAGAATATCCTAGCTCCATAATTTTATAATGTACACATCAGTTAGACAGTTGTTACAATGATAACAATGAGAAAGAGACAAAGGAAATAAATTACTGTCATAGCACTGAAAGCAGGGAGTATACATGAATATAAAATTGTCTGGACTTGGTAAATGAGGGAACAAGAAAGGTAAAAAAATGACTAAGATTTTAAGCTGCATTTTTAAGATTAAGCAAATATTGGCAAAAACAACAGAAATAAAGAAGTGAGGTTTTGGAGAGACAGAGAATTAAGAGAGATAAAATAGAACCTTGAGGGATATTCACAGTTAATAATGGGCAAGAAGAGGAGGAGGAAATAGCAAAAGTAATAGATAAGAAGAAAACCAAATCACAGAGCTTAAAGAAGGAGAACATTTAGAATGAGAAAGTGGTAAAAGTATCAAATACTGCTAAAAGATCAAGGAGAGTAAGAGCTAAGAAAAAATCATGGTATTTAGCACCTACTTTACCAGGAACTGTTTGGAAACCTATTTCAATAGAATGAGAGGGTCAGATACCATCTTGCAAAAATGAGGAGGAAATAAAATTTGTTTTAAAAAAAGTATCTTCCCCCCTCCCCCAATAAGCTTAGTAATTCATGAATTTAAAGCTCAAATCCAAACCTCTTGTGTTACAAATGGGGGCACTCTTGAAACCCATAGAGCTTAAGGAATTTGTTCAAAGTAACACAGATATTAAATGGCAGAACTGGTATTTGAATCTAGGTTCTCTAATTCCAATCAAGTGTTCTGTTCACTGCACAAAATAAAGAAATAAACAAAATAAAGGAGATGAAAAAAATCTCCTTGTCTTGTGCATGCATTTAGGCATAGTGGATTGTGATGGCAGAGAAGAAAAAACTGAAGAGGAAGCCAAACAAGAGCACAAGATTTCGAAGGTGACCATGATGAAAGAAATGATTGAGAAAGTTACCTCTGACAAGGAAACAAAACTGTCCTTTGAGAATGTAGCAAAAGAAGAAAGGATTGCTGAAGTTTGAGAGAGAACAGGTAAGCTCATATGTTAATAAAGAGGAGCAAAGAGTGCCTAGGCAAAAATGCTTCCATTTAAGGAGACAATAGGGGCTGTGGAGAGCATCATGAGATCAACCAGAGGTAAATAATGGAATTATTTTATAGCTGTCAGGGTCCAAAATTGTGGTTAAATAATAAATTTATAATGTAGTCTATATGATTTCATGACTTCCCCCAGTTGAGAGTGAAAGCAGAGAAAGTAGATTGTTGGGATGTCCTAGGACTAACTAAAGGAAAGAAATGATTAGTGATTGATGAAAGAGTGATGGTCCCCAGCCATGCTTTGTAAACCAGGCTTGTCAGTACTTACCCATTTAATCCACAGTATCTAACTATCTCCCTCTGGTGGATAAGTGAGGGCTTTACAGGCTATTTATTAACATTCATATTTCTTCCATCCCAATCAGTCTAGTTGTCACTAAAGGGTGAACTAATCTAGAGTCACACTTTTGTTTTTAGACAAATTGTATACATTCCTTGAAGTTTCAGAAGGAAATAAGAAACTTTACAATACAGTGGACTAGTCTAGAATTAAGACCAATTCCCTTTCTGAAGCCATAACAGTTTAATTACAAAAAGACTAAAGAGATAATATGAGTCAAGTGGAAAAATGAGAGGGACAGGAATTGGGGGGGAAAATAAAGAGAAAAACCATATATGAGATCAGTAGTGGATTTTTATCAATTTTCGATAAAATGGGGACATTTCAACATAAATGGCTAAAAATTGACATATATGTGTGTGTGAATATATATATATATATATATCTGTATATATAAACTGAAAGCTCCAAAAGTGGAAGAAGGGGGGCCAGGAAAGTGGAGGGAGATTGCAGAGGAAGTAGACCTCAAGCACTGAGAAAAGTTCCAAGGTGAGAGAATGGAGTTATGGTACACAAATCTGCAGAGTGAGAAGCACAGCTGGGAGAAAAATGAAGGGGTAGAACTGGAAAGATGTGTTGCTACCCCTGTAATGGTTAATACAGTGTTCATTTTCTAACTTGGAAAAAGAGAAGTCTGTCTACCTACATTTAATTTATACTCCTCCAATATTTTTCTTTCCTAGATATATCATGGGAACTGAAAGTCAAGAGTTAAACCATTCAATTTAATTTTAAAAATGTTTATTAAATGTCTACCATGGAGCAAAGCATTATATCTCTGGGACTATAGAACAAAAAGTTCCGTTGTTCAAAGGAGTTATATTCTACTGGGGGGGGATGCAAAATGTTTCTAAAAACAGAGGAAAAGTGATAACAACTGAGAGGATCCAGGAAGGCATCACAGAGTCCATAGCACTCAAATTGGGTCTTTAAGGAAGACAAGTATTTTGACAAACAGAGGTGAGGAAGATGGGCATTCCAAGCATGGATGATGACACAGGAAACTGAAAAGAAGCAGTTAGAAAGTGAATATGACAAAGAGATATGAGAGGGGACAAGGAGGATGAAGACTGAGAAAAAGCCAGTGTATTTAACTGATGAGAATCCTGGATAAAGAAGTTTCAGTAGGGCCTAAAGCTAGATTGCAAAACACTTGGAAGGAAGAAGGTGATAAAGTAGAAACCACAGTACGTATATATATTTTCCCCAAGAAATTTGGCAGTGAAAGGGAGAATGATGATAGAAGATCATCAAGAAAATGGCAAGATCAAGATCATATTTACTAAGAATAGAAAGTGCTTGAGCAAGTATGTAGGCAGTGAGAAAGGTGTTATAAATAGGGAGAAATTGAAATGAGAGGAAGAATGATTATTGAAGCAAATTCTTGAGATGGAAAAGGAAAGAAAGGATAGATAGCAAGGGGAAAATTGGTATTAGCAAGAAAAAAGGCCACCTCTTCCTCAGAGTCAGGAAGGAGACTCTTGATGAGTAAAGATAGAGATGGGTTATGAGGTATGGAATAAGTATATAAGCAGACGAATAGCATCTACTGAGACAAAGGGAACGTAGATAGAGAGGCACAGGGGTCTTGGGGAAAGAAGAAAAAGTTTGGAAAAGCTGCAGAAAGAAATGGAGTGGAATCAATCAAGGAAGAAGAAAAAATTTTCTGTGTGGCAGTGACAATACAGTTGAGATTAAATAGCATGTTACACCACTAACAAAATCCAAGAGCAAGAGATACAAAGAGAAATTCCATTCAAAATAACTGTTGATAGCATAAAATATTTGGGAATCTACCTACCAAAGGAAAGTCAGGAATTATATGAGCAAAATTACAAAAAAGTTTTCACACAAATAAAGTCAGACTTAAATAATTGGAAAAATATTAAGTGCTCTTGGATAGGCCGAGCGAATATAATAAAGATGACAATACTCCCTAAACTAATCTATTTATTTAGTGCTATACCAATCAGTCTTCCAAGAAAATATTTTAATGATTTAGAAAAAATAACAACAAAATTCATATGGAACAATAAAAAGTCGAGAATCTCAAGGGAATTAATGAGATTAAATAGCATGAATTTTTAGAGGATCCACATAGTACAGTGAAGCTACATTTTCCAGAAAGTTCAAGACTTCAGGAATATGACTAAAGAAAGTAGATGGTGGGGGTCAAGATTTGATTGGCAGAAGATCAAAAGAATAAAGTAATCAAGGAGAGAAGGCAGTATATTCCTGAACTGGCCAACTATAGCAAATAAAGATGAAAGCAAAATTACAATAGAAATGATGAACTGAGAGAACAGAAGATTGAAGGATTAGATACAGAACAGGTTTAGACTCAGGTTGAGTTAAAAATGGGAGAACAAAAGATAGAAATCAGAGAGGATTTTTACTATTAGTAATGAAGGGATCTGACCATCCCTCAGCTACCTCTGAAGGTGGGTAGAATTACAAGGCACTAAGGTTGATGAACTGGGTGTTTGGAATGTTTTAGGCATAATTGGGATGTTAAGGTCCTCAAGGATGAGGATAGGAGTTGAACTGGAAAGTTTTTATAGAGCAAATACTGAACTCAAGAAAAGAGGGAAAGTGATCTGAGACCGATAGATTTCAGCAACAAGAATTTGGACCAGATCCCACAAACACATAGAATGAATCTCAAAGGATGGGGATGTCCCAAAAGACAACCCCATTCTTTTTTGGTCAAATCAGTACGGATCCTGTACTGAGCTGCCCTTCAGTATTCTCTTCTAGCAGTAGTGCTTCTTTTTTTATATATATTTTATTTTATAATAACTTTATATTGACAGAATCCATGCTAGGGTAATTTTTTTTACAACATTATCCCTTGCACTCGCTTCTGTTTCGATTTTTCCCCTCCCTCCCTCCACCCCCCACCCAAGATGGCAAGCAGTCCTATATATGTTAGCTATGTTGCAGTATATCCTAGATACAATATATGTTTGCAGAACCGAACAGTTCTCTTGTTGCACAGGGAGAATTGGATTCAGAAGGTAAAAATAACCCGGGAAGAAAAACAAAAATGCAAATAGTTTAGCAGTAGTGCTTCTAAAAGATCCAGATGAGTTGTCTTGGACATCAGAAGAGACACAGAATGCTAGAACTCGAAAGGACCCTAGTCTAATCTATAATTTTGGAGATAAAGAAAATATGACCTAGAAAACTTCAAAGATGAAAAGGACTTTATTGCTACTTCTACCTAATGCAAAATCCTTTCTGCAATAAGCACACCTACTCAATTCTCATCTAACTTTTGTTAGCACTCTTTTAGTAATTCTCCCTATTTCTGCTAGGTGACTTGGTGGATAGAGTGCTGGACCCGGAGTCAGAAAGATTCATCTCCTGAGTTCAAATCTCATCTCAAACATCTATTAGCTGTGTGACTCTGGGAAAGTCACTTATCCTTTTTGGCTTAATTTTCTCAAATGTAAAATGAGCTAAAGAAAAACCCCAAATGAGACCAAAAAGAGTTGGTCACAACTGAAAAATGGTAGGATCCTGCTTACCAGTTCCATTATAGGATAGCTTGAACTGAGAAAATGTATTCCTTATATTTAGATGAAATTCACCTCTCTGTAACTTTATTAGTCATTCAAAAAGAAAAATTAGGAAGAGAAGAAAAGAAAGAGATAATAAGTTTAAGATGTTTATAGGACATACAGCTTGAGATGTTCAATAAATAGTTTGGAGATGTGAGATTAGAAACAGGGAAACAGTTTGGTGCTGGATAAATAGATCTAAAAAACATCTGTATAGAAATGCTCATGGAATCTGTGGAAACTGATGAAATCATCAAATAAAATAGTATAGAATAAGAAGAAAAAATGACCCAGGTCAGAGACTTGGCACCCATAATGAGCAGTCTGTATGAGAATCAAGTAAAAGAAATTAAGTAGTTAGGAGATTGTGCTATGGACAGAAGAACTGACAATGGTGTCATCAAAAGCCTCAATGAAGAAAATATTAAGAGAGTGACTGATAGTGTTAAAAGCTGTAGAGAGCTCAAGAATAGGGATTAAGAAAAAAGCCTTAAGAACTGTGGACATGTGTAAATCAACACATGCTATGTTTACTTCTTTTTTCTGTTTTTTTTTTCTCTCCCAAGGTTTTTCCCTTTTGTTCTGATTTTTCTCTCCCAAAAGAATTCATAAAGCAATGTATATTAAAAATAATTTTTTAAAAGCCATTTGTTTTGGAAATTAAGAGATCATTGATAACCTTGGAGCAAGAAGATTCAGCCACAAGATCATAAACCAGATTTTTGGAAAGTTAAAAAAGAAAAAAAAAAAGGAAAGGAAATGGAAGCGTATCAACTTTTTATTATTATCATTAGAATAAGAGTGACAACAGAATCCCAATAAGTCCTTCTCTGCCTCTAGGCCTTGTGGGTGGCTAATGAGGAAATCTAGTGATATTCCTGGATGTCAAGGAAAAGGAAAAACTCTTCAAATGAGAAAGGAGTGAAAGAGAGAAGAGTGGGGAAGACATCTGATGAACCTGATTCACTTTTTTGAAGCAGCACAGATTTACTGTCCTGAGTAAAAGTACCTGTACTATCTACCACTCAAAGCTGTGAGTATAAAATGATGTACCATATCAGCTCTTTATTATTATCATTAGAATAAGAGTCACAACAGAATCCCAAGAAGTTCTGCACTACTTCTGGGTCCTGTGGGTGGTTAATGAGGAAGACTAATGATATTCCCAGGTGCCCTGAAGCAAGGATCTGCCCTCCCGATTGGTGAGTCCCAGACTGGGCTTGGCATTTCCATCAAGGACCACAGCCTTGCTCACTTCTCTCCCAGCTCAACCCACTCTCCTCAACAGTCTTGACACTTCACTATTTTTCAACTCTTCTTTATGTTTTGAATTCTCCTTTCAAAATGTTGCTTGCATTTGTACTCCCATCTCTTAGCCCAGTGCCTGGAACATAATAAGCTCTTAATAAATCTTCTCTCCATCCCTCCATCTACCTATCTACCCATCCACTCACCCATACATACATCCACCTCTCTATCCACTGACCTGTCCATCCAGGAAGCCATAAACCATTTAGTCCAATTCCTAATCAAATAACAATCCTTTCTACAAGACCCACAAGAAGTAGTCCCTGGGGATAAAGTGGAGGGAAATAGTCTGCACTATTAGCCACAGATTTGCTAGTATTCTTCCAAAGTAGTACACTCTACTTTTGGACAATTCTAATCATTAGAGAATTTTCCCTATATATATAAATATGCAAAGAATCTATTACTTCAACAGGATGGGATAGGACCCCTTGGGATAGGAACTTCCTCTAACAGCCCCGATGACAGCCAACCTGCTTCTCCCTTAATTATTATTGTTTATCCTTTGTTTTCAGAGAGAACCAGTGAGATTATGAGTGATGTCTTGACTTGCTTGTGAATTGAGGCAGAGCTGCACAATGTTGTCAACCTCACTCTCTCTTCCAGAATCAACAAAGGTCAGTGGTGAGACAGAAGTAAAGAGAATTGGCCATGGCCAGGGATGGAGTGGATGACCTTGGTCTTCCATGTGCTCCAAGCGCCTGCTTCAGCTGTCTTCACCAACAGATTTGAGGCACTGGTGCCCCTCAGCCTGGTTTAGCTGTTGTGCATCTACAGCTTGTTGGAGCCATAGGTTGAAGGTGGGTGAAGGTAGATACCAAAGGTGATGACAGCACTGAAAAGGGCTGGGCAAACTCTCCCACCAGAGAGGACCTCCCTAGTCCTCCCTGAATACCCCCAAAGGAGTGCCTTGTCCAGGATCACCCAGATAATAAATACCAGAGAAGGGACAAATATGATTCTGTTTTTCTGACTCTAAGTCCAGCATTTTCTCTCTCTCTTTTCCTTACATAAAGCCTAAATCTGTCCTTCTTCAGCTTCGACCCATTGCTTCTACTTATGTCTTCCAGGGCCAAGAAGAAAAAATCTCCGGTTCTTTCTTCTTTTCTCTAGGATGTACAATCTATTTTCTTCTTCTGATCATCTTATGACATGATTATGAGGCTCCTTACCATGGAATGTCCAATTTTTTTTTAATTTTTCATTTTTTTTGGTTTTGCTTGACTGATTCTTGATGTCTCAATGAATCATTCATTTCTATTTGTTCAGTTCTGATTTTTAATGAGTTATTTTCTTCATTAGCTTTTTTTTACTTCTTTTTGTATATGTCCAATTGAGTTTTTAAATGAGTTGTTTTGCTCTATGGAATTTTTTTTTCCATTTCACTAATTTTTTTCTTTTTTTAGTGAGTTATTTTCTTTTTCCATTTCACAAATCCTACTTTCTTGGGAATTCTTTATCTTTTCCAATTCACAAATTCTGTTTCCCTGCACTTCTTGGGATACCATAGGATGTTCAAAAGGCCACAATATTACAAATACAGTCCAACACGTAGATTATGGGGCAGTTACTTGTACACATCAGTCCTGGAGTCAGAAAGACCTGGGTTCAAATGTGACTTCAGATACTTACTAATTGTGTGATCCTTAGCAAATGACTTACTTGGCAAGTTTTAGTTTCCTCTACTATAAAATGAGGAAAATAATAGCATCTACCTCATAGGGTTATGAGGATCAAATGAGTTCATTGTAAAGTGCTTTGCATAGTACTGGTATATAGTAGGTACTTAATAAATGCTTGTTTTCTTCCTTCCTGACAGGGCAGTGAAGAGCAGGACTATAAATGCCCTAGTCCTAGCAGGCATGACATCCTGTTGATTCACTAAAATCACCAGGTCTTTTCAAGACTGGCAATTATCAATCAATAAATGAGTATTTAAGTTGTACACTGTCAATTGGACAGAACTGGCCTCTAACCCATAGGTGGAGGAAACCAAACAGAGCAAGGTAGAGACAGGAGACTCTAGAAATAATAGCAGTTTGATTTAAAAGTGTGGGAAATGACTTACAAGTAAGAACATATGTGCCAGAGTACCACTCCTAATGAGGCGACCGGAGTCAGTGTGAGGAGTACCAATGGCAATGTAGTAAGCCCTGACAGTGAGGTGTATCAGCAACAATGAGACAAGTTTGATTAATATGGGTAATTGTCTGAGCTCCTCTGAGTTCAGAGAACATCTTGTACTGGTCTCCTAATGTCTTGACATTTTTCCTTTTTGGCCAAAGGGAGGAGGTCTGAAAGGGTCCTACCCTTCTAGCTGATAAAAGAGAGGCAAGTATAAGTCAAGAGACCACAAAAAGACAGTTCTTGTGTAGTACAAGAGCTAGTACAAGGTGTTACCCATGGATTTGTACCTCGAGGGGACCTACTGGGGAAGTTTCTCCCAGGTATCATTGTTTGCTTGCGCGCAGAAAAGGGGGAACAAAAAGGATGAGGAAAAATAAAATCTAGGAGAACATATTCATCCATTGTCCAGAATCTTGTAACAGCTCTCCCATTTGGGTGTCAGCTACTTTGGGGAATAGACTAAAAATTTGGCAGCTATGGAAGTAGTCAGAAGGACTATTAGAAGACATATGGGTTGGTAATTATGAGAAAACTCATATCAATCTTTGGATCTGATTTTCTGGTTGGCATAACATATGTCCTTGATTAAAAATCTTTAATAATTCAGTTTCCCAGCCATGCAGAGCTAGGTCCAAACAATGCAATAAAGTTTTCTCACAATTCCCACAATTGTGTAATTACATTAAGTTAGGTTCAGATCAGACTATTTAAAGATCTCAAAATGGACTAGTTCTGAGAAGGAAAATTTACCTATCACCAAGACAACCAAGAAAATTTAAATATAAGAATAATCTAATCTCCTTGTATTCTGGTGATCCATTCTCAGTATCCATTTAACCAGCACATTTTGAATCTCAAATATCTCATGTATTCATCTGGACCCTAGATATCTTTTCTTGGACTATATACTTATTCTCAGATCAGCTCTAAAGGGGGTTCCGCTTTTCTGCTTTAAAATCCAGAGGTTCTTAAATAGTTCTAACTTAATATCATTTAAATTTGGCTCTCCAATTTTGAAACTTCAGAGAATTTCAGTTTATAGACCATTTGTTGTTTCTATCCTTACCTAATCTTATACTTGATTTAAAGAATCTTTTAAAATTTTATGAGAGTCCTAAAAATTTATGAGAATTCTTCTGCCCTTTAAAATTATCAAATAAATACTTGAAAGTAATTTCACTTTCTTTACCATTATCAATAGAATTTATGTGTAAAATCCGTAATCCAATTTTGAGAACTTATTACTGAAACATGCTCAGTTTTAATTTCCATAAATTTGAAAGCCAATCATATATACAGATATATGATATATGTATGTATATACATATATTTCTTAGAGAAAACAATCTAATACTGTTGCTTTCTCAAAATTTACTTTTCCATTTATTTAGAGAACTTTCACATTATATCTTTGTCATATTACCTTGTCTAATCCTTTTCCCCTAGGAGGATTATCATCCCTATATAATAATTTGACCAAAAATACAAGCTTAAATTGTAAGATGTTTATACTTGCATGCTGTCATAGTAACTCAAAGATGTTCTGGTATCAATCTATTATTTAATAGATTTAATATTGTACTTACAAAACTTCTTGATTATAGAAATTTGCTATAAAGGGAAAAGAAGAGACATAATTATAATGTCATATATCATAACAGGAAGAAAAACTCCCTTAGTTCTGTTTTATTATAAGCATGAGTCATATTCAACAGCCAAGAATTAACCAGATGGGGAAATTTCCTTTTCAGTAAGGAAATAGCACATTGGGGAAATAGAATCAGGAGGATCCTACTTAGGCTGAATTCAGCCTAAGTAGGACCCAAGATGTCCCCAGGCACAGACATCCATCTTTAGCAACTCTAAAGCACAGACTAAAGCACATGCCATTTTCTACTATCCTTCATGACAATTCAGACAACTATCTTTGTAATTAAAACTCAAACCAATAGTAAATTACAGTCCTAAGAATTTTTACCTTAAGTAGCAAAATTTCACTAGGGCTTGAATATCTTTCTTGATGTTTCTCTAATAATTAACATTTCATTAATCCTTTACTTATAAATTAAAATTTAGCCATATTCTGGGGCTTCAGACATACAGCAAATACCTGATAGTTGACTCATCACTAATATGTTGAAACTACATCTTTAAATCACCCTATATACTTTCATAATAGCCAAGAATTTTCAAATGAAAATTTGCTATTAAACTTATTATCCATTTTATAACAAAATATACTTCATTAAATATTTAACCATTTTCAAATGTCTATTTTTATCACATTCTTTTAAAAGTACAATTCAATTATTGTTCTGTAAGAAATGACCAGCAGGATGAATACAGAGAGGACTGGCGAGACTTACATGAACTGATGCTAAGTGAAATGAGCAGAACCAGGAGATCATTATACACTTCGACAACGATATTGTATGAGGACATATTTTGATGGAAGTGGATTTCTTTGACAAAGAGACCTGAGTTTCAATCGATAAATGACGGACAAAAGCAGCTACACCCAAAGAAAGAACACTGGGAAACGAATGTGAACTATCTGCATTTTTGTTTTTCTTCCCGGGTTATTTATACCTTCTGAATCCAATTCTCCCTATGCAACAAGAGAACTATTTGGTTCTGCAAACATATATTGTATCTAGGATATACTGCAACATATCCAACATATAAAGGACTGCTTGCCATCTAGGGGAGGGGGTGGAGGGAGGGAGGGGGAAAAAAATCGGAACAGAAACGAGTGTCAATATAAAGTAATTATTAAATAAAAAATTTTAAAAAAATAAAAAATAAAAGTACAATTCAATGTAACAGAACCCGATTAAATTTTTTTGTTGTCTAACAGCATTTCTGTTACAAGGATCTCTCAAATTCCACATGTAAGAGAATTTAGAAATATAATAATAAACTTCAGATGACATCAATTGCACTTCCAAATTATTGCATATAAAAGTCATTTTGTAATGCCGGAGAAACTGAGCAAGACAGAGATTAGAGAGTATTTAATAATTTATTAGATGGAGAGATACTCTGGGACCAATGGATCCATGTTTGGTCCCAGGGCTGAATGAGACTCTTGTCTCCAAGAATCCAGCAAACAATCAGCGTTCTCAATGACATATATACATGTGGCTCAGATGCAGAGGGTAGACTGAGGCAAGGATGGAGTCAGGGTACTGAGAGCATAACAGTGGGGTGAGTCACTGGAGATGGGAATGACATAATCAGGGGGAGGCTCCCCGGACATGGGGAAAGGCATCTTGATAAGACAGTATCTGATATTCTAATAGCTTGGGATGGGGAGAGGCATCCTGATGTTCTATCAAGTACTCTGATAAAGAGGGAGGGGAGGTTTTGCAGAACCGAGAAGCAGGGAAACCCAGGCAGGACTGAGTCAGGATAATTAGGGAAACTGAGTCAGGACAACAAGAAAACTGTGGCATAACAATTTATCTTACAACATTTGGCATTTTAAAATCACTTTAGTTATCAAATATGAAACAATTATATTCAACTGAAGAAATAATAATAATATAGTATGTAACATATGCTAGTCACTGTGTCAAGCAGTTTACAATCATTATATCATTTTAATCTCACAACAACCCTGAAAGCTGGGTACCATTATTATTTTTTTCTTTACAAATCAGAAAACTATGAAAAACAGAGATAAGATAACTTACCTAAAACTACACAGCTAATAAATTTCTGCAACTGAAATATAATTCAACTTTCCCTACTAATTTTCCAGCACATTTTTTTTCAACACTAGCATTTGGAAATATCATCTGGTATGAGGAGGTTTAACAGGGAGAGGATCTCTTGATCTGGGAGAGTCACAGGTTCTTTGATTTAAAAAAATCTTTTCTTTTTTGATGTCAAGGAAGTATTAACAAGAGGTTGCAATAAAGTATAAGTCATTTACTAATTTTTTCCTTCATTCTAGAATTACTTCTAAGCTGCCTTCCTTCACTGTCCTTGAACAATGAAGCTATTAATCTTGCTATTTACTTTTAACTTTTATAAACATTGACCCTTTTTTTCTTTAAAAAAAAATTCTATAGAGTAGTACCCCCAAATTTATTAAGAAATTTCAGAAGGGAGTAAGTTTTTGGAATTAGCCCAAGGTCTCAAGAGTTCTCCCCTACAATGATTAATCTTCAAAGCTCTTAATCTGCTCAAATGTTTTTAGTAATTTCACAAACTTTGATTATTTGACTTTACTTCTATAATTCCAACATGGCCAAAACTGAAATGATGGGGAAAATGTGTCTTGCAGATATTTTTTTTCCCCTTCTCTTTCTTATAATTTAATCTCACATGGAAAACCTAATGTGGAATTAGCCTGCTTATTGGAACAGCTGCTTCAATTATGAAAGTTCAGTAATCTTTCCAAGTGTTCTAAACACTCTAGCTACTCAGAAAGCCTTAGCAGCTTTTCTGATTGGCTGCATTTTAAGTTTTCAAGATAACAGAATCTCAAACCAGTTCTAGTTGTTCAGTGATGAAGAGAGCCATCTAAACCCAGAGAGAGGATTGTAGGAACTGAGTGTGGTTCACAACATAGCATTTTCACTCTTTTTGTTGTTTGCTTGCATTTTACTTTGCTTCTCTTTTTTTTCTTGTGTGGCATGATAATTGTATAAATATGTATACATATATTTGATTTAACATATATTGGACTACATGCCATCTAGGGGAGGGCTTGGGGGAAGGGAGTGAAAATTGGGGCACAAGGTTTTGCAAGGGCTAATGTTGAAGAATTGTCAAAAAAAATTGTCAACTATTTTAGGAAAAAAAAAGGCTAATGTTGAAGAATTGTCAACTATTTTGGAAAAAAAATTTTAATGAAAGAAAACATAATCTACAGTGTTTTAATATTTTACAAAGACACAGGATGGAGAACACAGCCAAAGCAGGAACTTGGAGCTTGAAGAAGGACCAAGGGCAGACACCTCATCAGACCTGGGGATTGGGGATAAGGAGTGGGCTTGAATTCCAGAGAAATATATTTCTGGTGGCACCTAGTCCACTGGTACGAAAGAATCTGTTCCATGGTCAGCTTCCATGTCCAATCCCATTTCTGATACCAATTAATGTAACTGGATAGAACCAGCCTCTAACCTTTGGGTAGCTGGAGGAAAACAGAGCAGGCTAGAGACAGGAAAATCCAAAATCAAACAGAAGCTTAATTTCAATGTGAAGAACAGCTTGCAAGCAAAGATAAATGTCCTGGAACCCTATTACTAAGGGGGGTACTGGAGTCAGTATGGGGAAATCTCAATACTTGTACCAATGGTTGTGCAGTGAATTATAGCCTTGACAATGAGGAGTAACACCAACAATGAGACAAATTTGATTAACATGGATACTTGTCCAAGCTTGTCCAGTGCTTGTCCAAACTCAGAGAACACTTGGTGCTAGTCTCCTAATATTTTGACAGCACTGAGCATACAAAGTTTAAAAAAAAATGAAATAGTACCTGCCCTCATGAAGTTGTTCTATGCAGGTGACAATATGCACATAAGAATAACGATTAAATACAAAGAAAATTTGTGAATCAGTGGCTTAGGGGAATTAGGAAAAGATTATATAGAAGGTGATTCTTGAACAAAGTTTTGAAGGAAAAAGAAAAATTTAAAAGGTAGAAGTGATAATGAACTGGCTTCTGGACACAGGATAATCAATACAAAGGAGTATAAACAGGAGATGGAGTAACATTTAAAAGCAGCAGAGAAGGCCAGGTGGTTTGGACTAAAGAGTCCAAGAACAGGAATCATGGAAAATAAAGATGCAAGGTAGATTGGAGGCAGGTTGTGAAGATCTATAAAAGCCAAATAAAAGAAGCTTATCTAAAGTTCTAAAGGCATTAGGAAACCACTGAAGATTACTGGAATGATTTGGTAATATCTTCATTTTAGGGTATTCATTTTGGCTGTGTTGTGGAAGATAACCATTTTCAATTGTGCTTGATTTTTTATGACCCCATTTGGGGTTTCCTTGGCAGAACACTTGGAATAGCTTGCCATTTCCTTTTCCAGTCCATTTTACAGATGAAACAAACAAGGTTAAGTGACTTGTCCAGGATCACACAGCTGATAGGTATCTGAGACCAGATATAAACTTGCAAAGATGAATCTTTCAGACTCCAGGCCTGGTAGAGCCCTGACAGAGTAGGTCATAAAATCCCAAGCTCTCCAAATTTTCCCCACAATAAGATAAAATAGCGTCTCAGGTGAACTTAGAATGGTAAAAACAAATAAGAGTTGGGGCAGAACAAAGATCCTCTTAGGACAATCAGAAAAGACCGAAAGAAATATACCAGATTGGAGATTTGGTCCTGTGATGTGTAAATACCCGCAAGCTAGTTCCTCTGAAAGAGTAAATGGTGAGCCCACTTCTTGGGCTATTTGGATTGTAGCCTCGATCCCAGTCCCAGGAATTTTCACTACTCAGATAGTGTGGAGAGTTGAGAGTCTGAGTCCAGGAAAATTGAAAGAATGTATGCTGATAAGAGATGCCAGGCTCAGCTGTGTTACTGAGATGGGACCATGGGCCAGAAGAAACCAACATATGCCCAATGAATGCAGAAGCATTGGGGCAGGGATGCTGCTGATGCTGACTGTGGGCACTTAGAGGAAGGCAGACTTCTTGCTTTCTGGTTCCAGGCCAGAAGGAAGAACTGAAGGAGGATGTGACTCCAGAGGCAACAGATCTAGAGTTAACTACACCAACAATCTGCTGTAAATAAAAAAAAAAAATTAAATAGCAGATAAAGGAGAAAAAACCCAATCATAGAAAGTTACTATGGGAATAGGAAAGACTAGGGAGTCATCTTCAGAAGAGGACACTGAAGTAAAAAAAAGAAAGCCCCTCCTACCCAAAGAATAATGTTAAATGATCACCTACCACAAAAGAATTCATAAAACTCAAAAAAGACTTTAGGAAGAAATCAAATGAGACAGACGGAAAAAAAAAACTAAAAATAAATAATCACTAAGAAGAACCCAAGAAAAAAAGATTATCAAAAAGAAGTCAACCAACTAGAAAAGGAAATCTGGAATCTTAAGGGAAAAAATGACTCTTGAAAACTAGAATTTAGCAAGGAATAGTCAGTAAAATTAGAAAAGACCAAGAAATAATAAAACAAAATATAAAGAATGAAAAAATAGAGAATATGAGACATCTCATAAGAAAAACAACTGACCTGAAAAACAGATCAAGAAAAGAAAACATAAGAATAATTATTCAGACTACCTGAAAGCTATGACCAAAAAAAGAATCTTGATAACAACAATACAAGATATAATTAAAGAAAACTGTCCCAAAGTGTTTGAATAAGAGGAGAAAATAGAAATAGAAAAGTTACCACCTGAAAGCGATCCTACAGAGAAAATCTACAGGAACATCACAGCCAAATTCTGAAACCCCCAGGTCACGGTAAAAATATTACAAGCAATAAGCAAAAAACTCAAATAAGGCAGAGCCAAGCTTAGAATCACACAAGACCTAGCAACAACTACATTAAAAGACTGCTGGTCTTGCCACATTATATATCAAAGAATAAAAGAACTTAGCAAAGTTAAGCATAATCCTGAACAAAAAGCAAATGGATATTCAATTAATTGCTAGACTTTCAGGATTTTGTTGCAAAAAGAACTGAACTTACTAGAAAATTTGACATATAAAATCCAAAAGAAATATAAAGTTAATATCAAAGACTGATTTCAAGGGACTCAGTAAAGACAAACTTTATATTTTATATATGGAAATGTAAACCATATGTCCAAAATTGTCGTTAGCAAGTGGGTAGTTTGAAAGAAAGATTGGGGTAGAACTGAGTATGATGTGATTCTAAAATGCAAAACTTTGTAGTAAAAGGTAAAAGGAGTAATTATGTTATATGAATGAAGTGCATGAAGAAAAGACAACATAGAAGAATTAGATGAGGGACTCATAGTTCTGGAATCCTACTCAGTTAGGGAATGGATTAAAGAGGGAACAATACATGCATAGGGGTGTGTGTGTGTGTGTGTGTGTGTGTGTGTGTGTGTGTGTGTGTGTATCTAGAAGGATACAACTATCTAAATTTATAAAAAAAAAAAAAATAAGAGCAGGAGGGATTAAGATTGGGAGGGGGTATAGAAGGCTATGTAGATTAACGAGATAAGGTGTATAGATTATGGGAATAGGAAAAAAAGGGAGGGAAAGCTTTGGGAGAGAGAGGAAAAGGGATGGATCCTGGGAGGGGTATTTGATTAAGTAATAGAAAGGCAAGGTAGTGGGTAGAAGTAAAGCAGGAGTCATCAGGGATAGAAAATAAGAGATACATACAAACAATAGTAACACTTAGGAGTAGAATTTATTAGGAAAAAAGCAGGAGTAGTAATCATTGATCTCAAAGTTAAAGTGAAAAGATATTTAATTAAAAAAAAAGAGGGAAACGACAATTTCAGCCATGTTAATCAGTATTGTCTTAGACTATTTAAAATAAGGCATTTCCAATAGACATTCACAGAGAGAAGTATGGAGACTGAATGTGGATCAAAGCATAGTTTTTTCACCTTTTTGTTGTTGTTGTTTGCTTATTTTCCCCCCTTTCTCATGTTTTTTTTTTCCTTTTTGATCTGATTTTTTTTTTTTGCACAACATGACAAATATATGAACAGATGTTTAGAAAAACTGCAGATGTTTAATATATATCAGATTGCTTGCTGTTTTGGGGCAGGGGAAGGGAAGAGGAGAAAAATTTGGAACACAATATTTTGCAAAGATGAATGTTGAAAACTATCTTTACATATATTTGGAAAAATAAAATACTATTAAATTAAAAAAAATTTAAAGTAACTAGATAGTATAGTTTGGAATATTTCTTGTGATATAGAAAATGAACTGGTAGATTTAGAAAAATATGGAGACTTGGATTTATGAAGGACGTTCTTCACCTTCAGAGAAAGAAGACAAACAAATATAATACAACCTTACATAGATTGATGTGGATATACTTGTGTGTATATATATATGATTATAGATATATATGCATATGCATGTATCTATAAGTGTGTAATTCTATTTCTATATTATGTATGTGGGTATATATGTGTTCATATACACACAGATATGTATATATGTGGAACAAGAGAAAACCTGCAAAAATAACAAATGACATATTTCCTTGTCCTTCTGTACTATTTAAATTTTCCTTGGATTAGGTTGCAAAATAAAATACCAAAAAATCACACCCTTATATTTTATATTTCTTTGGCATAAACATTTAACATGTTTTTATTTTTCCATTTAATAAAGGGTTATAATATGGAGTAAATCAAACCATGGTATAATGTAGGTCCTTATGATTGCAGTATGAACTCCACTTTGACTATTTTGTTGGGCTTGTATCCTACAGTATAACATTATTCTTGACATAACTTTACATTGATATAACTATTAAAAATAAAATTGTGCACCTTAAAAATCATTGGTAACTCTAAAAAGAGTAGTTTTGATGGAGTTATGAAGTCAAAAGCCAGATTATAAAGAAATGAGATAATGGATAGACTTTTTCCAAGATTTTGACTGTAAAAGCCTTTGATACTATCAATCATGAGGGCTTATGGAAAATTATGTAAAAATTCAGTTGCCCAAAGAAGTTTATCAGTATAGTATGTCAATTTCACGATGGGATGCTTGCCCAGCTTCTGCACAAGAGTCAGTACTCTCGAGTTTTCCAAGTTACCAATGGAGTAAACCAAGGCTGTGTGCTGCTCCCATGCTTTTTAGAGTAATATTTTCAGTCATGCTGTCAAATGCCTTCAATCAACAAATATGGTATCAAAGTCAGCTACCACATTGATGGTAAATTCTTCATCTTGAAAAAGCTACAAGCCAAAACTAAAGTGGAAGGAGTGTTGGTGCATGATTTCTTGATTGCTGATTGTGCACTCAATGCAGCCTCCAAAGCTGAGATGCCCTTAGTATGGATCAGTTCTCTGCTGCTTGTGCTTAATTTTGGCCTAACAATTAACACCAAGAAAATACAAGTACTCCACCAGCCAGCACCACACCATCCATATCATATCCTTCCCTAAAGATGCAGGAATCCTCCCATGATATCTTGGGATTTACAGGCTAGATTTCTTTCTTAAGGACCAGGCCTTAAACCAAAACCAATCTAATTCTAATTGGTCACCAGTAGGTCCTAAGCCAAGCCCCATTTGATCATTGTTTGGTTCCTGATTGACTCTGATTGAATATAAATAGCAATCATTTTTGCTTTGGCCAGAAATCCTGAGGTTCTTCCCCTCCCAGATTCATCCATTCACTTATTTATTTAGATTTTTTATGTGGACAAGGTGAAAAAGGAGATTCTTTGTCTCAATTGCTTCCTAGCCTAAATTACTAAATGGGTGTAACCTCAGTCAAAGTGAGATATGTTGAAGATCTTAGCTTAAAAAAGTCAGTCTCCCATGTCATCCAGGGCCATCTCCAGTCATCCTTATCTATATCTTACAACTGGACCCAGACAGCTCTGAAGGGATAAGTGAGGCAAGTGACCTTGCACAGCCCTCCCTCATTCAAATCTAATTTACTTGCATGTCACAGCGTCATCTCCCCGATGTCATGGTCCTCTTGAGAACGAAGGACAAACAACAGCAGCATCCATACGTGGAACGATCAGTAAATGGTGAAGTTTTGAATGCTGGGGATAAGTTCTCTTACCTTGGCAGTTCCTTTCTAGGGATGTCAACACTGATAATGAAATTGACACATGCATTTCCAGAGCTAGCTCAGTGTTTGGGAGGCTCTGAAGGAAAGTGTGGGAGAGGAGAGATATTGCACTGACTATCACCTGGGATCATCTTTTGTCACGCTTGTCAAATTCTTTTAAGATCCTGACTTTGTCATCTAATATGTTATACTCTGTCACTTTGTACCATCTCAAAATTCAATAAGTGAGTCAGCTATGACTTTCTCTAAATCATGAATAAAAAATGTGAAACATGGTGCTAAAGAGAGATCTGTAGAAACACTCCACTAGAGACCTTCAAAGAAGGAGGGAAGGGAGAAAGGGAGGCTAAAAGAAAGGAAAGAAGGAAAGGAGGGAGAGAGGAAGGAAGGGAAGGAGGGAGAGAAGCAACAAAGGATTTTTTCCCTGAGGAAAGAAAATTTCTATTCTATGTCTGATGAAGAATAAAATTTGCTATTTTTTTCTGTTTTAAATAATATTTTATTTTTCCCAAGTTACCTGTAAAGACAATTTTTAACATTCATTATTTTTTTAAAAATTTAGTTGAAGATTCAAACTCTCATGAAAATATTTTACAGAGCTAGAAAAATTCACAACAAAGTTCATCTGGAAAAACAAAAGGTCAAGAATTTCAAGGGAATTAATGAAAAAAACAAATGAAAGTAGCCTAGCTGTACCAGATATAAAACCATATTATAAAGCAGCAGTTATCAAAACCATTTGGTACTGGCTAAGATATAGAGTACTTGATCAGTAAAATAGGTTAGGTTTACAAGACAAAATGACTATAGTAATCGAGTGTTTTTTTTTTAAACTTTTTATTAACAGAACCCATGCCAGGGTAATTTTTTACAGCATTATCCCTTGCACTCAATTCTGTTCCGATTTTTCCCCTCCCTCCCTCCACCCTCTCCCTGAGATGGCAAGCAGTCCTTTTACATGTTAAATAGGTTACAGTATATCCTAGATACAATATATGTGTGCAGAATCGAACTGTTCTCTTGTTGCACAGGGAGAATTGGATTCAGAAAGTATAAATAACCGAGGAAGAAAAACAAAAATGCAAGCAGTTTATATTCATTTCCCAATGTTTTTTCTTTGGGTGTAGCTGCTTCTGTCCATCCTTGATCAATTGAAACTGAATTAGCTCTCTTTATTGAAGAGATCCACTTCCATCAGAATACATCCTAAAACAGTATCGTTGTTGAGGTATATAATGATCTCCTGGTTCTGCTCATTTCACTTAGCATCAATTCATGTAAGTCTCGCCAGTCCTCTCTCTATTCATCTTGCTGGTCATTTCTTACAGAACAATAATATTCCATAACGTTCATATACTACAATTTACCCAACCATTCTCCAATTGATGGGCATCCATTCATTTTCCAGCTTCTAGCCATTACAAACAGGGCTGCCACAAACATTTGGCACATACAGGTCCCTTTCCCTTCTTTAGTATCTCTTTGGGGTATAAGCCCAGTAGAAACACTGCTGGATCAAAGGGTGTGCACAGTTTGATAACTTTTTGAGCATAGTTCCAAATTGCTCTCCAGAATGGCTGGATGTATTCACAATTCCACCAACAATGTATCAGTGTCCCTGTTTTCCCACATCTCCTCCAACATTCGGTAATTCTTTCCCTGTCATTCTAGCCAATCTGACAGGTGTGTAGTGGTATCTCAGAGTTGTCTTAATTTGCATTTCTCTGATTAATAATGGTAATCGAGTGTTTGATAAACCCCAAACCCCCAGCTTTGGGGATACGAACTCACTATTTAACAAAAATTGCTTGGAAAATTGGAAATTAATATGGCAGAAACTAGGCATTGACCCACAATCTAGGTGACCCACACCTAACACCCTATACCAAGATAAGGTTGGAATGAGTGCATGATTTAGACATAAAGAATGATATTATAAGCAAATTAGAAGAACAAAGGATAGTCTACCTCTCAGGTCTATGGAAAATGAAGGAATTTGTGGCTAAAGAAGAACTAGAGTATATTATGGAATGAAAAAAAGATAATTTTGATTATATTAAGTTAAAAAGTTTTTGTACAAACAAAACTAATGCAGACAATATTAGAAGGGAAGCAATAAACTGGGAAAACATTTTTTACAGTTAAAGGTTCTGTCTGATAAAGGCCTCATTTCCAAAATATATAGAGAATTGACTCTAATTTATAAGAAATCAAGCCATTCTCCAATTGATAAATGGACAAAAGATATGAACAGACAATTTTCAGATGATGAAATTGAAACTATTTCTACTCATATAAAAGGGTGTTCCAAATCACTCTTGATCAGAGAAATGCAAATTAAGACAATGCTGAGATAACACTACACATCTGTCAGATTGGCTAAAATGAAAGGAAAAGATAGTGATGAATGCTGGAGGGGATGTGGAGAAACTGGGACACTAATGCATTGTTGGTAGAGTTGTGAACGGATCTAGCCATTCTGGAGAGCAATTTGGAATTATGCTCAAAAAGTTACCAAACTGTGCATGCCCTTTGACCCAGCAGTGTTACTAATGGGCTTATATCCCAAAGAGATATTAAAGAAGGGAAAGGGACCTGTATGTGTCAAAATGTTTGTGACAGCCCTGTTTGTAGTGGCTAGAAACTGGAAATTGAATGGATGCCCATCAATTGGAGAATGGTTGGATAAATTGTGGTATATGAATGTTATGGAATATTATTGTCTTGTAAGAAATGACCAGCAGGATGAATACAGAGAGGCTTGGAGAGACCTACATGAACTGATGCTGAGTGAAATGAGCAGAACCAGGAAATTATACACTTCAACAATGATATTGTATGAGGATGTATTCTGATAGAAGTGGATATTTTCGACAAAGAGAAGATCCAGTTCAGTTCCAATTGATCAATGATGGACAGAATCAGCTACACCCAGAGAAGGAACACTGGGAAATGAATGTTGACTACTTGCATTTTTGTTTTTCTTCCCAGGTTATTTTTACCTTTCTGAATCCGATTTTTCTTGTGCGACAAGAGAACTGTACAGATCTGCACACATATATTATATCTAAGATATACTTTAACGTGTTTAATATGTATGAGACTGCCTGCCATCTAGGGGAGGGGGTGAAGGAAGGGAAGAGAAAAGCTGGAACAGAAGTGCGTGCAAGGGACAATGCTGTAAAAATTACCCACGCATATGTTCTGTCAATAAAAAGCTATAATTTAAAAAAACGTTTTTGTACAAACAAAACCAAAGCAGACAACATTAGAAAGGAAGCATAAAATGGGGGTGAGGGGGGGAGAATTTATATCTAAGGGTTCTAATAAAGGCCACATTTCTAAAATGTATAAAGAATTGACTCAAATGTATAAAAATGCAAGTCATTCTCCAATTTGATAGATGGTCAAAGGATATAAAGAATTTTCAGATGAAATTAAAATCACTTCTAGACACATGAAAAAATTCTCTAAATCATTATTGAACAAAGAAATGCAAATTAAGACAACTTTGAGGTACCACTACACATCTCTCAGATTGGTTAAGATGACAGGAAAAGATAATGATAAATATTGGAGGGGATATGGGAAAACTAGGACACATACATTGTTGGTGGAGTTGTGAACTGATCCAACCATTCTGGAGAACAATTTGGAACTATGCCCAAAGGGCTATCAAACTGTGCATACCCTTTGATTTAGCAGTGTCTCTACTGGGTCTGTATGCCAAAGAGATCATAAAAAATGGAAAGGAACCCACATGTGAAAAAATGTTTGTAGCAACTGGAAATTGAGTTTTCATCAGTTGAAGAATGACTGAATAAGTTATTGAATATTCTATGAAAGGATCAGCAGGATGATTTCAGAGAGGCCTGGAGAGACTGGCATGAACTGATCCTAAGTGAAGTGAGTAGAATCAGGAGAATATTGTACACAGCAACAGCAAGACTATACAATGATCAATTCTGATGCACATGGCTCTTTTCAACAGCTAGGTGATTCAGGCTAGTTCCAGTGGTCTTGTGATGAAGAAAGTCATCTGCACACATAGAGAGAGATCTGTGGGGACTGAGTGTGGATCACAACATAGTATTTTCACTTATTTTGTCATTGTTAGCTTGCATTTTTTTCTTTTTGATCTTTTCCTGTGCAACATGATAATTGAGGAAATATGTATAGAAGAATTGCACATGTTTAACATACAGTAGATTACTTGCTATCTAGGGGAGGGGTGGGAGGAAGGAAGGAAAAAAATTGGAGCACAAGGTTTTGCAAGGGTGAATGTTGAAAATTATGTATATGTTTTGAAAATAAAAAGGTTTAATAAAAAATTTAGTTGAAAGACATTTATTTACTAAATGCATAATAGGTTCCAGGTATTATGCTAAGGGCTTTTTAAATTTTATTTCATTTGAGTGTTACAACACTGAAAGACAGGTGCTATTATTCTCCTAATTTTACAGTTGAGGAAATTGAGGCAGACAAGTTGCCCAAGTTCTCACCGCTAAGTCAGATCTACGGTTCCAGATTTAGCGCTCTGTTCCGGGCCTCCATCTAGTTTATTAATCTCTTAGACAATCTCACTTCAGTTATTCCCTCCATTTCGCTTCACCCAGATACTCTCCACTGTTGTTCTTCCCAATTCTTGCATTTATTTATATGAACACATCTCTTACATCATATTTTTAAATAAAGTCCCTATCCCTCAAACTTTCTAAATAGGGGGCCAGTTCACTGTCCCTCAGACTGTTGGAGGGCCGGACTATAGGAAAAACAAAAACTTTGTTTTGTGGGCCTTTAAATAAAGAAACTTCATAGCCCTGAGTGAGGGGGATAAACGTCCTCAGCTGCCGCATCTGGCCCGCGGGCCGTAGTTTGAGGACCCTGCGCCAAATTCTATTAATTATGACTTCTATCAAACTAGGTCCTAATGAGATCAATGAGCATCCTCGCCATACTTGAGGCACTTGGGCAAAAACACCTGAGGCCCTGCATCTTATTAATGCCCAATGAATTCGATCCAGCGTTAAGAACGTAATCAGTCTTCCCTAACCCAATAGGCAGCCCCAGCAGTTAAAAAAACAAACCAACAACCAACCTGGTTCGACCACCGCCAATCCTGCTGGGTAATTTGGGAGTTCTATTGGGAAACCATAGTAACCGCTTTCGAAGCCCCGCCCCTTTCTCGGGCTCCCCACCCCAACCTCTCCCAGCGCGCGCTGTTTCGCACTGCAGCTGCGCAGGTGACGGCCAGGCACGCGGACCAATAGTCAGCCGCGCTCCTCCCCGAGAGGTTCAGGGAGGACCAATCCGAGAGGCGTTCTTGGCTTTACAAACTGGCGCCCTCTTGGAACCCCGCCCCCCTTCCCTGAAGAGCTCGAGTACCTCGGACTGGTAATTCAGGTGAGAAGACTGATTTTATCCCGAACCCTTATGAACGAACCATTCCCTCTCCCCCGTGCCATCTGAGAACGAGCCCTGGAAGAAGCCACTGTGGAAAATGGGGGCCGGCGGGGTGTCCGTTTTTTTGGCCGACCTGGAATGCCGTTTCTGTTTTTTCCCGGGGGAGTTTGAGCAGTCTGGGGAGGGGGCGGAGCCTGGTAAAATGGATAGCTGCGAATTTGTAGTTCTCCGGGCGCCTTTTTGAATTGTCTCAGGAAACTTTCTATTGGCTGGGGAAGTTGTCAATCAATAGCTTAGCGATCGGTGACGTGCCTCCGGCTGCCTGTGGGTGGCCACGAAATTCATAGGGTCTTAGACTCCCAAGTTAGAAAACTTGGGAATGAAAGGGAGCAAGAAGAACGCGTCTCTCAGATTTCTCTCCTGACCGCTCTGATTACATTTATTTACACCCGCCTGCAAGCTCGCTTTCTCCAGGAAAACAAGTCCTCTCTGCTTCTCCTCGTTTTCCAACAGTATGCACTTTCTTCTCGTATTAATTAAAAGGGCTCCAGTGGCATTTGCAGTAGAGAGCTGCTGAAACAGACCTTAAAATACAGTCACTCTTCTGTTCAAGAAGCATCCGTGGCTCCCTATTGTCTCTGAGATAAAACATCATTTTTCTGGGCACTTAGAGCCTTTCACAGTCTGACTTCAAACTGGTTTGCCAGACTGACCTCACATCTTTGACCCTCACACCTCTACATTCCAGACCGATCTACCTGCTGCTCCTTGTGTACAACATTCCACCCTCATCTCATCTTTGCATATTCTGCCTCCCTTCCATGACTGCTACCTCGAACAATCCCTTGTTTCTTTAAAAGCATATCTTAAGTACCACCTGCTGTATGATCTTCCAAATTCTCAGTAATCTCCTCATCCCCGATTTGTTTTCTTTCTTAATTTATTTATTTTTTTTAATTTAATAACTTTTTATTGACAGAACCCATGCCAGGGTAATTTTTTACAACATTATCCCTTGCACTCACTTCTGTTCCGATTTTTCCCTCCACCCCCTCCCCCAGATAGCAAGCAGTCCTTTACATGTTAAATAGGTTACAGTATATCCTAGATACAATATATGTGTGCAGAACCAAACAATTTCTTGTTGCACAGGGAGAATTGGTATAAATAACCACGGGAAGAAAAATTTGTTTTATTTTCCTTCGTACATTATATGTATTCCTGCAGTTATAAAATATACTTAGCTGCATCCATGTTTTCCTCCAGTAGAATGTAAACGCCAAGGTGACAAGGATTGCAGGCAGTTACCTTTGTAGTCCTAGCATCCTGCAGAGTGATGTATGTATAGCAAGCACTTAGTAAATGCCCACTGGATTGAAATGAAAGTTTTTAAACAAGAGAGTGACATATAGTCAAGCATCCCCAGGAAGTTTCTTTTGGCAGCTGTAGAGGATCCAAAGGCTGGAAGCCAAAAACATTACAAGGCTATCCAGGCCAGAGGTGTTGAAGGCCTCAAGTCGAGTGTATCTGTGCAAACTGAGAAAAGGAGGCTGAAAGTAAAGTTGTAAGGGATAACTGACAAGACCTGGTAACTTATGGGCAGTGCTGGAGAGGATGTCAAGGATGACCCAGAGAGTATAGATTTGGGTAAGATGATAGTCCATAAGAATAGGAAAGTTTTGAAAAGTGGCAGGTTTGAGACGGTTTAGTTTTAGACACATTGAGAATCTAAAGGACTTTTGGAATCCTTAAGGAGATATCTAGTAAAATTAGAACCAGATAAATAGATTTGGAAATCATCCACATAGAGATAATACTTGAAGCAGTGGGAGCTGTTAAGATTTGTGAGAGAACCTATATAGATTGGGAAGAGAAGAATTCAAAACAGTTCTCCAGCTAAGAAGAACTTCTTACCCAAGCTAAGGTTTCTGGAGATTGTGATGATCCAACAAAGGAAATTTTAAAAGAATGAACAGGAAAGAGAATCACCAGGAAAAAGTGGTGTCAGGGCAACCAAGAGAAAAGTGAGCATCCAGGAAGAGGAAATGACCAGAAGCTTCAAGAAGAATCAAGACTTAGAAAAGCTATTGCATATCACAGTACAAAGATCAGGGATGATCTAGGAGGAAATTTGTTTGAATGATAATGCCAGAAGTTAAAGTGTGATGATTTTAGAGGTGAATGAGCAAGTGGAAACAGCCAGTGTAGAGGCCTCTCTACTGGTGGAGCAAATAACCACCAATAACATGATCTTGTACATTCTTGAAATACAGATTACTTCAATCTAATGGGGCCTACCAAAATCTGAGAATGGGCTCAATGACAAGGTTATTTTAAGGATAACAGAGTTAAATTTAGAAAGTTTGATTTTACCCGGTAACATATTTGAGAAGGGTCAAACCCAAAAGCAAAACAATAGAATTTGGTAATATAATACTAGTCTACATGGGCAGAGTGCTGTGCTAAACTCCAAAAGAGATTTAGCATTTAGATGGGACACAGTGCCTATCTCTAAGGAATTTGCTGTCTAGGAGATGACATCAACAAAGTTGCCTTGTAATACATGGTTTGACATGATGTATGAGTTAGAGCATCACAAAACTAATGGCCAAAGGAACACATCCTGGGATAGGTTGCATTTGAGACACACTATAAAGAATAAATTAAATTCTATCCAGTGTGAAAAATGAAAGGGAGTGGGGGCAGCAACTCTAGGTCCAAGGAAAAGAATGAGGCAGGAAACCTCATTCCTTGTTGGGTTTGGGTGTGGTGAGCAGAAACCTGAGAATTATCCAGCTTGGCTAGCACCTTGAGTGTGCAGAGAGGAGTAATAAGAGATTCAGCAGGAAAGCTCAGGCAGTGCCAGGTTGTGGAGGTGCTAGAATGCCAGCAGAGTCTCTCAAGCTTGAGTAGGAGTATCATGGCCAGATCTGTGGGTGTGAAAGATTACTCTGGTTGCAGTGTGAACTGGAGGGAGGACATGAAAAGTAGGAAGACCTGGAAGGATGTTATTGCACGAGCCAAGGAGCCTGGGAGTAAGGCTTGTATTAATATGTCTGTGGTGGGAACAGCTAGGATTGGATAAGGATGATGTCAGAGACTGCCAAGCCCCACAGACTGGTATGACATGTGAGGGAATAATTGTGGAAGCCTGGGTGCCCACTGACAGAAATTGTCAAATCAGAAGGAAAACAGATTTATGCGGAATGATCAAGAATTTCATTTTAGACATTCATTCAGGGTAGGTGAGAGTTTAATAGCCAAATAAACTCCTCTTAACCTGGGTGTGTGATTTTTTGTTTTGTTTTGTTTTTGAATTATAACTATTTCAATATAATGTGTTTCCTTTGTAATGTATGTATCCTGTTTAAATATGATTCATTTACTTTGTAATTCTATGTATTTTATTTTGTGAATTTAAAACTTTTTTTTTTGAAAAGTCCATAAACATCATCAGACCATCAAAGAGACCTGTAGCACCAAAAATGGTTAAGATTCCCCTGATCTGGAACCTAGAAGATCAGAGTAAGAATCACTAAGAGAAGGGACGTAGCTAATGTGATAGAAATGAGTGACATTGCTGAAGAAGAGAGCAGAGAGAGACTGGGAAGGGGCTGAATGCTATAAAGAGGGTAAGAAGGGTAAGGCTAGGGGTGGGGAGGTCATTGCATTAACTAAATGCAATGCAATGAAAATGGGACCAGTGCTTAATAAATCCCAGTTGGCACAAGGACTCCTTTTAGTTAAGAAGCACTGGAAAAACTTGATCATAGGCCTAATTCACCAGAAATTAGGATTAGCCCAATATCTTATACCATTTGAACATAATATGCTCAAATGCATATTCAACATCAATATAAGAGATCACGAGACTTTATTTAAAATTATCAGAACAATTTCTTTTCACAACTAAGGGGAGAATTTATAGCTAAATAAGTGATGGAGAGAATTGTAAGATAGCTACAATTACATGAAATTTTTAAAAGCTTTTGCACAAATAAAATCAATGCAACTAAGATAAGAATGGAAACTAGGGGGAAAATAATTTGTATTACCTCTATCTAGTGGAGGAGGGGCAGCTAAGTAGTACAGTAGATAGAATGCTGGTCCTGGAGTCAGGAGGACCTGAGTTCAAATCTAGCTTGACTCACCATCTGTGCAAGTGTGAACAAGTCACTCAATCCTGTCTGCCTCAGTTTCCTCATCTGTAAAATGGGCAGAGAAGGAGATAGCAAACCACTCTAGTGTCTCTGCCAGGAAAATCCCCATTGGGGTTACGGAAAATTGTACATGACTGGAAAATGACTTACCAACAAAATAAGGATATGGAACAAAACACAAATATATTATACCAAGAACCACTCCCTGGGGGTATAAGCTGTCAGGATAGGAACAAACAATTCTCAAAGAAAATTCATACTTTGAGAGATTGATAATTATCACTGTGAGAAAGGTACAAATCAAAACAACTCCAGAGTTTTACTTCCTACCCAAACTGATGAAGACAGCTATCAATTAGGGTGAACAGAATCACCTTAACGACAGGGACTGTTTAATTTAATTTTTTGTATCCCTAGCATAGAGGAGGGAAGATGACATAGCTCACAGTTATTCAATATGCAATCCATATTGAATCTCCAGAATCTTTGCTTAGAAAACCCTAAATGGAGTCACAAAGAGTAGGACATACTGAAACAGCTGAACAACAAAAATTCCTTTGGCGTTACTATGTGCAAAGCACTGCTACATGGAAAGACTACATAGACAAAAACCAAAATAGTTCTTTGCCTTCAGGGGGTTTACATTTTCTGTCCAGTGGCCTAAGTGGTCTTAGAGAGTGCTAAAAGGCTGGATCATCTGCTGGAAGAGGAGAACATATCTATATCTGCAGAGTACCTACACTGATGAAATTGCAATTTTTTTCAGTTCCCATTAGACAAATAGTGGAGAAATTAAAATAATATACCCAAGGCTTTATCCTGGCCATTCTTTTCATTTCTTCCTCCTATTCTTTTCATTTTTCCTCCTATTCCTCTCTCCCTCCATTTCTATAGTCTGTCTATCTGTCTCTCTCCCTCTCTTCTCCTTCTTTCTCTACTCTTTCTTCCTTCTTTTGTGGTCTCCTTAGTTCCTCATTCATCATTCACTTGTCAACTCTACACAGATGATTCCCAAGTCTATGTGTCTAGACTTCATGTCTTCCAAGTTCCATTCCAGAATTGCTACTTTCCTGCTAGTTCCCTCAACAGTATGTCTCATGAGCATCGCAAACTCGCCATCTCTGATATAGAATCCATTATCTTTTTTTCATTTTTAATAGCTTTTTATGTTTCCAAATACATGCAAAGATATTCAACATTCACCTTTGCAAAACCTCACAGTTCCAAATTTTTCTCCCTCCCTCCCCTGTCCCTTAGATAGCAAGTAATCCAATGCATGTTAAACATGTGCAATTCTTCTAAACATATTTACACATTCATGTTATACCAAAAAAATCAGATCAAAAGGGAAAAAAAATTTAAAAACCAAGCAAATAAAAACAATAACAAAAAAGTTGAAAATGCTTTGATCCATAATAAATCTTCATAGTTCTTTCTCTGGATATGGATAAGCCCCTTATCTTTCCCACAAAACCTGTCCTGCTTCCCATTGCCCATGTCTATAATCTAGGTATCTTCTTCAACTCCTTTGCCAACTTCTGTGATTTCACTACCACAGCATCTTTCCCATCTATAATTATCTCTCTGCCATATGATAACAATCTAAACAGTGGCTACTTGATTCCATTCTTTTTCCCTTCTCACTTCATCTTTCACATTGCTGCCAAATTGTTCTTGAAGCACAGATGTGACTATGTTATGCATCAGCTTTAAAGCTTCAGTGGCTTCCTATTGCCTCCAGGATTAAATTCAAATTCCATTGATATTTAAAGTCCTAAGAATCTTGCTTCAGTCTTCATATTGATTTTTTTTTTTTTTACATTAGACCTTCTCACACAATCTTCTTTTCAGTCAAAGTAGCCTGCCTGCTATACCCTGTATATGACATTTGGACTCCCACTTCCAAACCGCTATTCCTGAAATGCCCTCCCTCCTTACCCAGTCTGCCTCTTGGCATCCTAATCTCTTTGCAAGGCTTAGCATCTCCTACATAAATCCTCTCCAGATTCCCTAATTATTAGTAGTATTCCCTTCCCCTGAAATTTGTATTTCGTTGTCTATGTAAATGCTGTGTCCTCCAATTGTCTGTAAGCTTTTTGAGTTCAGAGAGCATTTTCGTTTGTCTTTGTACCCATAACATTCAGCATAGTGTGTGGTACAGCAGCAGACCCTTAATGAATATATTATTGGGGTGGAGAATCTGGTACCATGAGTTCTTAGATTGAGAACCCACAGACATGATTGCTGACTTTTTTGACTCTTCCTTTTCCCTCTTAGTGCTTCTCACTCCACACTTCTGTCATAAGGTGTGCCAGCTTTCTCAGAAGACCATGCAGAGAGCCTCACGCCTCAAGCGGGAGCTGCACCTGTTAGCCACAGAGCCACCCCCGGGCATTACCTGCTGGCAGAACGCAAATCAAATGGATGATCTCCGAGCTCGTAAGTATGCCCACCCATCTTGGAGAGACCAGGGCTGAATTTCAGCCTTAAAACTCTTAATTAAACTTTAGGAAGATTCTCCAAATGATAAATAGTCAAAGGATATGAACAAACAATTTTCAGATAAAGAAATTAAAACCATTTCTAGTCATATGAAAAAATGCTCTAAATCACTATTGATCAGAGAAATGCAAATTAAGACAACTCTGAGATAGCACTACACACCTCTTAGATTGGTTAAGATGACAAAAAAAGATAATGAATGTTGGAGGGGATGTGGGAAAACTGGGACACTGATGTTGTGGTGGAGTTGTGAAATGATCCAACCATTCTGGAGAGCAATTTGGAACTATGCTAAAAAAGTTATCAAACTGTGCATATCCTTTGATCCAGGAGCGTTTCTGCTGGGCTTATACCCCAAAGAGATCTTAAAGAAGAGAAAGAGACCTGTATGTGCAAAAATATTTGTAGTAGGTCTTTTTGTAGTGGTGAGGAACTGGAAACTGAGTGAATGCCCATCAGTTGGAGAATGGCTAAATCAGTTATAGTGTATGAATGTTATGAAACATTATTGTTCTATATAAGAAATGATCAGCAGGATGATTTCAAAAAGACCTGGAGAGATTTACATGAACTGATGCTAAGTAGAGACAAGAGAACATTGTACACAGCAAAAGCAAGATTATACGATGATCAATTCTGATGGACATGGCTCTTTTAAATAATGAGATGATTCAGATCAATTCCAATGACCTTGTGATGATGAGAGCCATCTGCACCCAGAGAAAGGATTGTGGGGACTAAGTGTGGATCACAATGTAGCATTTTCACTCTTTTTGTTGTTTGAATGCATTTTGTTTTCTTTCTTTCTTTTTTTTTTAATCTGATTTTTCTTGTGCAACATAATAATGTGGAATTATACTTATAGAAGAATTGTGCATACATATACACAAAAGAAGAATTTCATAAGAGGCAGCTAATTAGTGCAGTGGATGGAGTACCAGCCCTGAAGTTAAGAGGACTTGAGTTCAAATCTGGCTTCAGACATTTAACACTTCCTAGCTGTGTGACACTGGGCAAGTCACTTAACCCTAATTGCCTCAGCCAAAAAAAATAAAGAAGAAGAAGAAGAACTGTACATGTTTAACATATTGGATTACTTGTCAAGGGGAGGGGGCAGAGGGAAGGAAGGGAAAAAAAATTTTGGAACACCAGGTTTTGCAAAGGGTGAATGTTGAAAACTCTGTATTTTGAAAATAAAAAGCAAAAAAAAAAAAAGAAAAGAAAAGAAAACCTAAAAAACAAACTTTAGGAAAAATGAATGAGAATTGGAATAAAAATGTTTTGCTGTTTTATTAGAATGTTCTAAAAATGTCAAGGCAGTTGTTTGTATCTAACTGTGAACAAGTAAAACTGTATTGTTTTGCACTTAAAAGAAACAGTATGCATCTTATTCTCCCTCTAGCCTAAGGGTTTGTTTTTATAAAAGGATGCTCTATTCCCTCCTAGTTTTTCAGGTGTGAAAACAGCAACTTTTGCCTATTTCTCTTTGTGAATGGGAAATTAACAAGGACAGTTGGCCATCAGTTTTGTGGCACAAATTAATTGAGAGGCTGCTTAGTATAGCAGATAGATCACTGAACTTGGAGTCAGAAAAAGGAGGCTTAAATCCTCATTCATTTACTATATTTGATCACTTTTCTTTCTTGTGCCTTAGTTTCCCTATCTATAAATAAAGGACTCTGAAATCCCTTTCATCTCCAAATCTGTGAACCTATAAATCTTTTAATACCCCTTCTAAAAAAAACTTGTGAGTATAGTATGACCATATTGGATGGCAAGAGGGCTTTGAAGAAGGGGCTGGTGTTAAAACCTTGGGAAGAGAATTGTAGGCCCAGACCTAGTTTCTTACTCTTGAGACTTTAGAACTATGATGTTGAGTGGCATTATAGCAATATAACTCATCTCCTTCCCCCCCCCCCCTTTTTTTTTTCTTTTTAAGAGATTTTGGGTGGGACCAACACACCCTATGAAAAGGGTATTTTCAAGCTGGAAGTCTCCATTCCTGAGAGGTCAGTGAAAATCTGATTCGACACCTGCAGGGTAAGGAGCCCTTTTGGGAGGCAGCGAGTTGTAGAGAACAGGGCATTTGACTGGGAGCCAGGATAACTGAATTCTAGCTTCTGCCTTACTACTAATTCTCTGTATGGCTTCAGAAAGTCTTAATTTCTCTGTGTATCATTTCTCCCTCTGTAAAATGAGATTAGAACAGATCATCTCTAAGCCTCCCAAGTGCCTAAACAGTGATAGTTGTGGCCCTTGCATTTAGAATGAAAAGCTCCGTGTGTGTGTGTGTGTGTGTGTGTGTGTGTGTAGGGAGGTGGAGTTCAGAGTGTCTGAATAGTTATTCTAGATCTCATCAAGTTAGACCTTGCACATCCTTACTGACATCCTGAGAAGAAGAGATTCTCCACATGATAAGTCATTAGTGAAACTGTAGACTAAGCAGCAATCAAAGATATGTGTTGATTCCATTTGGAAGATATTTTCCAAAAATCTGTATGGGCCAGAATTGAATACTGATTCTTCTAGAGATCCATTTTTACCTATGCTAATTTGGGCAAAAGTCTTTTTATCTCTGCAGAATTCAGCACATCTATAAAACTGAGAGAATTGGACTGTATGATCTCAAAGGGCTCTTCTAAAGCCCAAAGTCCTCTCATTTTGGAAAGATGTTAATGTAAAAATTGTGGATGATGCCATAAATGTAGGAGCAGCAGCAAGGAACTGAACTTTTTATCCCATACTTTCAAAGGTACCCTTTTGAACCTCCAAAGATACGCTTTTTGACTCCCATCTATCATCCTAACATTGACTCTGCAGGGAGGATCTGCCTGGATGTCCTCAAATTACCACCAAAAGTAAGTGAGGAGCTTATAGGAGGCACCTACTTTTGTTATCAGGTATCTTGTAGTAGAAATGAGCTTTCCTTCTTTTTTTTTTTTTTTCTTTTTAAGAGATTTTGGGTGGGACCAACACACCCTATGAAAAGGGTATTTTCAAGCTGGAAGTCTCCATTCCTGAGAGGTCAGTGAAAATCTGATTCGACACCTGCAGGGTAAGGAGCCCTTTTGGGAGGCAGCGAGTTGTAGAGAACAGGGCATTTGACTGGGAGCCAGGATAACTGAATTCTAGCTTCTGCCTTACTACTAATTCTCTGTATGGCTTCAGAAAGTCTTAATTTCTCTGTGTATCATTTCTCCCTCTGTAAAATGAGATTAGAACAGATCATCTCTAAGCCTCCCAAGTGCCTAAACAGTGATAGTTGTGGCCCTTGCATTTAGAATGAAAAGCTCCGTGTGTGTGTGTGTGTGTGTGTGTGTGTGTGTAGGGAGGTGGAGTTCAGAGTGTCTGAATAGTTATTCTAGATCTCATCAAGTTAGACCTTGCACATCCTTACTGACATCCTGAGAAGAAGAGATTCTCCACATGATAAGTCATTAGTGAAACTGTAGACTAAGCAGCAATCAAAGATATGTGTTGATTCCATTTGGAAGATATTTTCCAAAAATCTGTATGGGCCAGAATTGAATACTGATTCTTCTAGAGATCCATTTTTACCTATGCTAATTTGGGCAAAAGTCTTTTTATCTCTGCAGAATTCAGCACATCTATAAAACTGAGAGAATTGGACTGTATGATCTCAAAGGGCTCTTCTAAAGCCCAAAGTCCTCTCATTTTGGAAAGATGTTAATGTAAAAATTGTGGATGATGCCATAAATGTAGGAGCAGCAGCAAGGAACTGAACTTTTTATCCCATACTTTCAAAGGTACCCTTTTGAACCTCCAAAGATACGCTTTTTGACTCCCATCTATCATCCTAACATTGACTCTGCAGGGAGGATCTGCCTGGATGTCCTCAAATTACCACCAAAAGTAAGTGAGGAGCTTATAGGAGGCACCTACTTTTGTTATCAGGTATCTTGTAGTAGAAATGAGCTTTCCTTCTTTTTTTCTTTTTTTTTCTTTTTTGGCTTTGTTTTATTTTATTATAGCTTCTTATTGACAACATATGCATGAGTAATTTTTCTTTTTTTTTTTTAATAACTTTTTATTGATAGAACGCATGTCAGGGCAATTTTTTACAGCATTATCCCTTGCATTCACTTCTGTTCCGATTTTTCCCCTCCCTCCCTCCACCCCTTCCCCCAGATGGCAAGCAGTCCTTTACATGTTGAATGGGTTGCAGTATATCCTAGATACAATATATGTGTGCAGAACCGAACAGTTTTCTTGTTGCACAGGGAGAATTGAATTCAGAAGGTATAAATAACCGGGAAGAAAAACAAAAATGCAAGCAGTTTATATTCATTTCCCAGTGTTCTTTCTCTGGGTGTAGCTGCTTCTGTCCATCTTTGATCAATTAAGGCTCTCTTTATCGAAGAGATCCACTTCCATCAGAATACATCCTCAAACAGTATCGTTGTTGAGGTATATAATGATCTCCTGGTTCTGCTCATTTCACTCAGCATCAGTTCATGTAAGTCTCGCCAGTCCTCTCTGTATTCATCCTGCTGGTCATTCCTTACAGAACAATAATATTCCATAATATTCATATACCACAATTTATTCAGCCATTCTCCAATTGATGGGCATCCACTCAGTTTCCAGCTTCTAGCCACCACAAACAGGGCTGCCACAAACATTTTGGCACATACAGGTCCCTTTCCCTTCTTTAGTATCTCTTTGGGGTATAAGCCCAGTAGAAACATTGCTGGATCAAAGGGTATGCACAGTTTGATAGCTTTTTGAGCATAGTTCCAAATTGCTCTCCAGAATGGCTGGATGTGTTCACAATTCCACCAACAATGTATCAGTGTCCCTGTTTTCCCACATCCCCTCCAACATTCCGCATGGGTAATTTTTCAACATTGTCCCTTGTACTTACTTCTGTTTAACTTTTCCCTTCCTTCCCTCCACCCCCTCCCATAGATGGCAAGCAGTCTTATACATGTTAAATATGTTAAAGTATATCTTAGATACAATATATGTGTGCAGAACCATACAGTTCTCTTGTTGCACAAGAAAAATCGGATTCAGAAGGTAAAAATAACCTGGGAAGAAAAACAAAAATGCAAGTAGTCCCCATTCATTTCCCAATGTTCTTTCTTTGGGTGTATCTGGTTTTGTCCATCATTGATCAGTTGGAACTGAATGAGATCTTCTCTTTGTCAAAGATATCCAATTCCATCAGAATACATCCTCATACAGAATTGTTGTTGAAGTATATAATGATCTTCTGATTCTGCTAAAGAAATGAGCTTTCTTTTGCATCTTCATATAGGGTGCTTGGAGACCATCCCTGAATATTTCCACTGTATTGACCTCCATCCAGCTGCTCATGTCAGAGCCCAACCCTGATGATCCCCTCATGGCTGACATAGTAAGTGTCTCTCGTCTCTAATGCATCCACCCATATCCCGAAGCTGTAGGACCTGATTTCAGGACATTCCCTTTCATCATCCTCTTTGTTTTCTTCCTAGTCCTCAGAGTTTAAGTACAACAAACCAACTTTCCTCAAGAATGCCAGAGAATGGACTGAGAAGCATGCTCGTCCAAGGGAAGAGGTAATGCTCTCAGTGGCCACCTGCTCTGTTTCTGTCTACCATGGAGTTCTCTTCTGACAAGTGGAAATTGTGTTTATGAAGTATTTAGCTTTTCTCCCATTTTCTTAATGTTGCCCTCCCCAGAATAAGAGGGGAGAAAGGGCTCTTTACTCTAAGGGCCACAATGCTCATATTGGGTATCCCTTATACCCAATATACAACAAGAGAGCCCCTTTGTGGGCCAAGGGGAATTACTCATTAAACTAGCCCCTAGCCCAGGGGGGAGAATGAGGTTTGATAAAATCATTGTTTGAAAGCTGGAAAGAGCTTTAGAGGCCATCCAGCTCCCTCTTTTATGAGGGAGGAAATTGAAACAGAGTATAAGTCTCTGAAGCAGGATTTATCTCCAGTTCTTCTTGCTTCCAAACTCCAGGCTTTATCCACTTTGTCCCCTAGCTGGTGTAGGAGGAATGTGTAATCATAGTGCCTTAGGACTCAGGTATGTGGAAGGGGATAGGATTAGGGTGTCAGAGAAAAGGGAGCACCCCCTCCCAGAAAGGGGGGTTGGGCTTCCTCAATGGGAGTTGTCCCATGGAGTACTCATCCCAGAGCCCTCCTACAGTAACCCCATGGCCTTTTCTCTCTCAGTCTTTTGACTAATCGTGAACTGTGTGAACCATGGCTTTATCCTTCCTTTGCCCAGCTGGTACCTGCCAGCCACACTCGTGGACGACACTAGAGGGCAGGCCGTCTCTGCTTCCAGAAGGCTTTGGTGGGCTGGGGTAAAGAAACTTTTCTTCCAGTGTCCCTGACACCAGAGGGGGAGTACAGGGACTGTTTTGGTCTTGGATGATGACTTCTTTGAAGATATTCTGTCTGAGAACTTAACCAAGAGCCCTTTTATAAAAGAAGAGAGAAGTAAACCTCTAAGTTCACCCCTTTGGTTTCAATTAGCTTCAAGATTTTGTCACTACATCAAAATTCAAATTGCTGCACTCCAAGACCCTTCAGAATAAAAGTTCATGACAGCCTCTCTTTTATAGCTTGTTGTAAGGGAAGTACACCATAAAGCACGACATAAATTTGGGCTGCTGGAGTTTTCTATTACAGGGGTTTGGGGGCATGAACGAATGAATGAAAAAAGCCCTTTTTCTGTGTCAAGCTCTGTGCTAAACACTGGGGATGGAGACGGAAGGAAATAGTCTCTGTTTCCAGAGTTTTCACACTAATTGAGCAAGACAGCCATAAAGGAAAGTTCATTTGCAAGGAGGATGACAAAGCTCATAACTCCTTTGATTCCATTCGTAGATCAGGGCTCCAGAATCTTCAGGGCAGAGAGGCTGGGCAAGTGGTAAAGCCTGATAATCCTCCATCTCACTGGAAGGTTTTGCAATGGTAGCTCCCATCTTCCCCAAGTGGTGTATAAAGAAGGGGTCTTGTGCACTTAGTTCTGCCTGCACTGGGCTTGGGTGGTCTTAAAGGGAAAGGTAAGGCAAGGACAGCACCCCTCCTGTTAAGAATAGGTGAAAGGAAAGCAAGAGGAGCAAGGTACGCCAAGCCATGCTGCTCTGTTCTTTGTTTAGCCTCCTGTCGCTGCTCATTCCTCTTCTATTTGCCTTTTCTGTGCTTTTTCTCAGTCAAAAGAGAATGAGGAGGTGGAAAATCTACCAGAACCCAGTAACCCCAGAGTTTCAGAAGTGCCACCGAAAAGAAAAGGCTCCAAGCTGGGGGGACCAGAGAAGAGACTTTGTTCTGATGTTTAAGGAGCCCATCCTGAGCTATTGCAGCTAAGAGCATTCCGCTTCTGTCAAGGGCATTGATTGTGTCTCATCTTTTTGAATGTTTTTCTTGATCTTTAATGAGAGTTGGAATGGTTTTTCTCTTACAAAACAGGCCTTGTATATTTATGTACACTGCAGTAGACTAATTCTCTGAATGTAATTTGTTGTATTTATCTTGTACATATGTATTTTGAAACCTTTAACCTGAAAAATAAATAATCATTTAACATTGGGCCTGTGTTTATTCTGTGTGTGTTTTGGGGAGTGAGCTGGTAGAAGAGATGTAATCAGAATGTTAAATTAGTTTGTATTGTTGCCATTGATTCCTATTTTGTTCTTTTCCCACTGTTATCACGGAAACTCTGAATAGGTATAGAATTGCTGTTGCAAATAGTTGTTATCACTGGGTTTTCAGAAATTCGACATTATGTGGGAGTTGTGATACTAGAACAACTTTCTTCCTTATTTGCTCCTCAGCCTCTCAGTCATTTTTGCATAACTAGTAATGTTCAGCTCCGTGGCACAATGAATAGAGTGCTGGGCATATTTAGGAAGACCCGGCTTCCTGAGTACAGATCTGGACTCAGACATTCACTAGTTGTGTGACTCTGGGCAAGTCACCTCACCCAGGTGCCTCAGTTTTCTCATCTGTCAAATGAGCTGGAGAAGGATATGGGGAACCATTTCAATATCTCTGCCAAGAAAACCCCAAATAAGGCCATGAAGACACAACAACAAAGGTAATAAATTAAAAATACTTCAAAACAGTTATGTTGTTGCCCCATAAGATCAATCAGAACAAACTATCATGGAATCAGTTGAAATTATTTATTGCAGGATTTACTAAATGGACTAAAATTTTTTTCCCTCCCACCTAAATAATTGATTCCTTGTTTTGGACTGGAATTAACTAGAGCAATGATATTGAATTCAGTACTAAGAATCCTCTTGGTACATGTTGACTTCCAAAAATCACATTAACATTATGTTCTGTCACATTTTTTTATTTATTTTAAAAATTTTCCAATTATATTTTAATCTGATTAGCAAGGGAGTATTGCTGGCTAACATGTGGCCTCAATCCTCTCAACCTAAAATATAAGTATATAAATGTAGGCAATAGTTTACTGAGGACTTTTGAAAGAAATGTTAGAGAAAAATTTTTTTTAATTTAATACATTATTAGCATTTATTTTAAAATTTTGAATTTTATATTCTCCCCCTTTCATCCCTCCTCCACCCATTGAAAAGGCAAGAAATATGATACCAATTATACATGTGAAATCATGCAAAACATTTCCATGTTAGCCATGATGCAAAAAAAAAGAAAAAATTATGCTTTAATCTGCATTCAAATTTCACCAGTTCTCTTTCTAGAGGAGGATAGCATCTTTTTTTTTTTCTTTTTTAATCAAGAATCCTTCCAACCTGTCTTAGATCGTTTATTTATCAAAATAGCTAAACCATTTGCAGTCGGTCATCATACTATATTGTTATTGCGTATAATGTTTTTCTGGTTCTACTTCAGTCTGCACCATTTCATACAAGTCTTCCCAGGTTTTTCTGGAACCGCCTTGCTCATCATTTCTTATGCTTAGTATTCCATCACAGTCATAGATTATAAATTGTTCAGTCATTCCACAATTGATGGGGGTCCCCACCAATTTAAATTCTCTATTTCTGTTTTTCTGCTTTCTTGATGTAAATTTGCTGACAAAGAAATGGATTCAGGAAATATTCAGATGATTAATAATAGAGGATTTGCAAAGTACTTTTCAAATATATCATTTGATCTTCACGATAATCTTTGGAGATAAGTAGTATTTTTATTTTACAAATTTAGAAACCAAGGTACCAAGTTAAGTGATTCATCTAGGGTTAACAGCTAGTAAGAGATGCTGGATGGACTCAATTTTTCCAGCACTTACCAACTGAGTCAATTAGCTTAATGTCTCAAAGGAATAAGAACACACACACACACATACTTTGACAAAGTAAGAGCAGAAGATGAGAAAGTACACATCTGCTTGGGAAGGGCACATAATGTCATGCTTTTTCAATGTATTGGTTAATTTTGTTGGTTTTTTTCCCTCTTGTTACAAAGGATGACTCTGGGAGGGAGGAATGGAAAAGTGAATGATATAAAATAAAAAATTAACATTAAAATTTATTCTAAAACAAACAAAAATAATAGGGACTTATTTCCTTGCTCTTCCATTTTTGGCCAGAGGAGTGGATTGGAATAAGGGTAGGAAAGTGAGAAAAGTAAGGGTTAACCCTCTCTCCAAGCCCTACTGTACCTTCCATTCCTGCCCTGAGACAAACCTTCCAAACGAAGCCTGGAGCTGTCCATCCAGCACCTCTCAGGGGACCCTTTCTAGTCTCTAATAATGAAGACACCTCCTAGTTCTCATACCTGGGGTGGGAATGGGAGATACAGTAAGGGAGGGAATAACCATAGGAAGGCTCCAGAAAATTGCTTAAACTCCCTCCCCAGTAGTCAATTGGTTCTACTACCCTTAAACTGTAAACTGAGGGTTTCCTAGCCTAGGGAAAAGTTTCTCGTCTCTGAAGCCACTAATTAAAGAGGAAAGATGACATCCATGACTGATCTTATAAACACTGTGGATTCTAAGCTTCCCTCTCTAGCTGCCCCACCCCCTTCATTCCCCCAAACTAGCTAAATAAGAACAGACTTTACCACCCACCTTGTGGGCAGTCACTGAGCTAAGGCTGGGCACTGGCTATTTATCCTTCAGCTTCTGAGAGAATTCAACACACACAAATAAAACTCCTTTTCCAGTCCTAGTGTGTATTTTTCCATCAGCATGCTCCCTCCCCCTCCCAGGTTGGCTTGTTTGGCTTGAGGAAACCTGAGGGAGGTGGGGAAAGGAAGGGATTGTGGGGAGGCTTGGAGGCCCTGATCACCACTAGGGCTAGGATGTAATCGACATTGTTTAAAGTCCAGTCCAGGACGGCGTTGCTTGTAAGATTCTTGATGAAGCCTGAGAGAAACCAGAATAAAAACATACTCTCCTTGGGACTTGGAAACATCACACACCATCTCCCCAGCCTTCTGGCAGGCTAGGTTCTATTCTCTCTCCAAAGGCCCCACACTCCTTGTAAGTCCTGGGATGGAGTGGAGTATCTCAGCTGAACTTTAGGGGTTATCTAAGTTTTGGGCTAAATTATTCTGATTAGGAGATCCCATGGGAGGGGAGTTTCTTTTTCTTTTTTTTTCTTTTTAAGTATTTTATTAATTTTTTCCTATTTTTATATCATTATCAGTGCCTTGCTTCTCTTCCAATGAAACACTCTCTTACAATAAAGAAGTAAAAGTTGCCTATTTATTGTGTTGTTCAATTGTTTCAATTACATCCAACTCTTTGTGACTCCATTGAGGGTTTTCTTGGCAGAGACACTGCCAATGGTTTGCCATTTCCTTCTCCACCTTATTTTACAGATGAGGAAACTGAGGCAAATATTTGTCAATTAAGAGAGCACTGGTATTTTTTAAGAGAGTGGTTTTAGTTGAATGATAAAGTCAAAAGACAAATCTCAGTCTTTAGATTTGGTAAAAGAAGAAATAGAACCACTAACTATGGACAGAGTTTAGCAAAGGAGAGAAGAGCTATATAAGATGATAGCTGATGAGCATACTGGAATCTAGTGACTTTTTTGTTTTGTTTTGTTTTGTTTTAGGATGTGAATGTGCATGTAGACAGCAAAGAAGGAATCAGCAGGGTGCAAGTTGTTGATAGTGGAAGTAATCTACTGGAGAGGATGTGAGGAATGAAATCAAGGTACATTAGAAGGATTGATCTTTTCAAGGGGAAGGAGTAGCTCTTAATAAGAGACTGGATCAAAGGAAGTCTGGGATGATGTTATGGAATGAGAAAATTCTCCTATCAAATAGTCTTGGTTTTCTTAGTAAAAACAAAGGTGAAGGTCCTCAGCTAAGAGGTTGGGGATTAGAGAGCTGTGGGAGGCTTGAGGAAGGAAGAGGTTTGGATTAAAATAGAGAATCAATTAGGGAGGAGTAAAAGGAGAGATTATATAAATCTGCAGTCAGCAGGGTTTCAACATTTTCCCCAGCTCCTTTCCACAGAAGTGAGCAGGAGTGGAAAAAATGAATGGTGACAATGGTTTACAGCTGAAATTAAGGAGTACAAAGCATGAAAGAGGGTCTCAAAACCAGGTCTTGCTCAGAGAAGAGAGATTAGTGCCCCCAAGAAAACGACTATATGTCAGTAATCCTGAAAACTCAGGGCTGGATCATGGGATCCTTTGATGTGAGTGAAGAATTATATAAAACCTCCTTCTCTGCTGCCCACCAAGATTTATCCATTCTCATTTACTAGAGATTCCCAGAGAGTGATAGGACAAAGCTCAGTAGTGGAGTTGGAGACATTATCTTCAACTCAAGGGGTCAGAGAAGCCTTTATGGAGGAATAGAGTCAGGAGAGGGCTTCATCTTCAATGAAGATGACAAGATGAATATGACTAGCATATTGGAAAAGAGGGAAGTCCATTGTAGACATGAGGAACTCCAGCATAAAAGCATAAATATGAGGAAGGAGATAGGGGATGGGAAAGAGACAGATGGGCTACTCTCCCTGGAACTTCTTGGCCCATGAGACTTCTTTCATCTCCCTTCCTGAGAACATCTCTTGAGACTCTCCTCTTAAGGTTCTTACTCTTGCTGCCTTCTTAGGTTGTTGTGAGGGTTCAATATTATGATTTCAAAGCACTTAGAACAGTGCCTGGCATGCAGGAAGTGCTATATAAATGTTATTTATCACTATTATTATCATTATTTTCATTATTATTACTTCTCTTGGATCAGAAGCCTAAATAAGCCTGTTGATGCACCACATCAAGCTCCCAGAATTCCTAATAGAAGTGTCTCTAGTTTCCTCCCTTCCCGAGCGCTATCTTGGACTCTGGATAGTTGGTTTGTCTCACATTTTTTTCATCCATAATGCTTTACAGAAGTCAAAAGAGCTAGAATCAGAGGATCTGGGCTTGAATTCTGGTTTGCTTACTACCTGTGGGGCTTCAGTTTCTTTCTCTATAAAATAACCTCTGAGGAGCCCTCCAGGTCTAAATCTATGATTCTGTGAACTTTCTTCAGCGTGGCCCCACCTAAGGAGATGATAAATGTTTTTTTACAGATGACAAAACTGAGGGCCAAAGAGCTTTTTGACATGTTGACAATCACTAGTGATTTATTTGAAACTAACTAATAATTGATAGGACTAGGATGTAAATTTAATTAAATTCAGTTCAGTAAATTTCATTAAGCTCTTGTATGCACAAAGTAGAGGCAACTAGATGGCACAGTGAATAAAGCACTAGGGTGGAGTCAGGAGGATTCATCTTTCTGGGTTCAAATCTGACCTCAGATATTTACTAACATGATCCTGGGCAAATTACTTTACCCTATTGGTCTGTTTTCTCAACTGTAAAATGAGTTATAGAAGAAAAAGGCAAACCATTCCAGTATCTTTACTAAGAAAACCCCAAATGGGGTCATGAAGAATTGTACGCAGCTGAAATTTCTGAATTACAAAATGCACAGGACATTGTGTTTCCAAGTATGCAAAAGTAACCAGTCAGTCTCAGCTCTTAAGGAGCTTACATTCACTTAGGGAATGGTAATTTCAAAAGGGAGAAAGCAGGGAATGGAGGCAAGCAGAAGATAGTATCAGGGACCTAGGCTTTGAAGGAAGTTTGGGAAATTTGGCTACTGTACATACAATCCACAAAAAGGGCAGGACCTGTGCAAATAGAATCGAGAGACAAAAGATCGTGGGATGGGAATAAATAGCAGGCCAGTCCAAATGGAATGTAGAATTCAGGAAAGGTAGATGGCAGGCAGATCATTAAGTGCTTTAAATGCCAGGGGAGATTCTGTATCTTATTCTTTTTTTTTTAATAATATCTTTTTATTTTCAAAATACATGCAAAGACAGTTTCAAAGTTTACCCTTGCAAAACCTTGTGTTCCAAAATTTTCTATATCCCATCTCCCTATCCTGTCCCTTAGAAACAAGTAATCCAGTATATATTTACACTTTATCATGCTGCTCAAGAAAAATCAGATTAAAAAGGGAAAAATGAGAGAAAAAAGCAAGAAAACAACATGTGTATTTTATTCTTTAAAAAAATCAGGAAAAATTAAAAGCATCATAGTTGGATCCCTGTTTCAATAATATTAATTTGGCAATATTCAGGTACATGAAAAGTGAGTTCAAATCTCAGCTTGGCTGCTCACTACTTTCTGAGTCTCGGTTTCCTTTTCTGTAAAGTAAGAGTTGGAGCACATGATTTTTAAAATTACTTCCAGCTCTAATTCCATAATCCTAGATATTAGATCCACTTTTTTTTCTTACCCTTCTTCTCTATAGTGTATGTTGTCTGGGATGGGCTCATAGGTTGGGCTGGCTCTGTCTCCAGGCAAGCCTGGGCTGGCTTGGCAGCTTTTCCAGGCAGCATAGAAAGGCCACTTACTACTAGGTGAATTTTCTCCCTGTCCTGACTGGTACCTTTTAACATTTACTCTGATCTTAGTCTATTCCCCACCCTTGTTGAATATTATCTCAACTTTTAACCTGAGGTCTGGGCTTAAGAAGCTTAAGCCCTCACCACAAGATGGGACAGGAGGGAAACTTATTTCCCTCTTAGCTTTAATATTGTAATTTGAATCTTAGCACGACCAATTATTTGGTGTGCTGTGTGACCTGTGGCATGCTGTTTAATGTCAGTCTGTGAGGAGAAGGCAGACCCTGGATCGCATGGCAAAGGACATACCCAAATACTGTTAGAAGACAGGTTGAAGTTTGTTCATCTGGCATTGGGCAGAAGGCAAAAATAGTAATGTTTCTGAGAAGAGAGACTTCCTAGACAATAGATGCTTGCTTAGGATGGTGATAGTAACCCAGAACTAAGTGACTGGCTATTTTTTAAAATTAAAATTTAATTTTATCATATTGCATATGTATAATAATTTAAAAATATACAAAGCATCCATTTTAAATCCTGTGCATTTAACATATTAAAAAACATTTTCCCATTCATTCCCAAGAACAATAACAATTGCATTGAGTCAAAAAAATTTTTTAGTACCAGAATGAAGTAGGGTATTTTTGCCATTCCTCTTTTGTTTTGTTTTGCTTTTTAAATTTTATTTTACTTTTTTAAAGGTGTACCTACCCGGTACCCGGTAAAGTTGGGTAAATCTATGGACTCAACACCTCAGTTTGAAGCTAGCCTCAGATGTTTATTTACCATCTCACTTGACCTCTGTCTGTGTAGTTTCTTCGTCTATAAAATGGGGATAATCATAGCATCTGTCTCCCTGGGTTGTTGTAAGGATAAAATGATAATATATTTGTGAAGCCCTTTGCAAACTTTAAATACAAATGCTAGCCAGCCATTTTTATTTTTGATTAATTAAAAGTCACCTAATCTCCTATTTATTCTTTATCTCCTTCACACAAAGACTTAGAAGTTAAGCCAGTGTAGCGCCTTCTAATTGTTTCACATGTCTATCTTCTCCTCAACAGAAGCATAAGAGAGAAAGTAAATGGAGTTTGTTTTCAAGGTTCTCCTAGATTCCATCAGATGCTCTTATGCTACTTATCATATTTCATAACTTTCCTGTCTCCCCACTCCACTGTGGTCTCCAAGTTCCAAAATCATCTCTGATTTTCCTGTGCCCTCCAATCAAAATTCCAGTTCTTGAAGATTAGAATCTGATAAACTCATTCACAGTAGGATATTAATACTACATTACATAGATAACATATATAGATAGATAGATAGATAACAATAACTTGAAGAAGTTAATTCCTTAGGGAGATTTTCATTTTAAAAGGAGAATTGATCCATTCATCAGTAAACATTTAGGACATATACCTATCCCCTCTGCCCACTCAGAGTGGTGCCCTGGAGGACAACCTTGTTCTGGGTCACACCTATGTAAGGAGAGGAGTCTTGATTGGCTGAGTGTTGAGACTAGACCTTTGGAGGTGGGATGAGGAAGGAAGGAACTTATTCAGAAATTGCTGGAAAATTTCAAAGTTGGAGGGGAAAAGCAAAGTCAGACTTTGAGTAGCAACAGCTATATAGGGAGCCAAACCTCAACATGTCCTTTGATTCTCAGCCTTGAAACCCTAGATATGCTGCCGAGAATATGGTTCCCCCTCAGTGAAATCTCCTCTCTCCTGTTTTGAGCCAAAAATCTCATCTCATTCCAGGATATAGCCCATTAACCCTCGTATATTCTTTGATGTTCCCCATTTTCTTTTACTGCTTATTTTATCCAAAAAAGCTGTATTAGTCATCTGGGATGGTCTTTTGTGTAATTAGCTCAGCCAGGAAGTGCAAGCTAAGTGCTACTCTCCTCTTCAGAGCAATCAGTGGTGTTGATCCTGGACTCCCCAAAGTATTATACACTTAAATCTAATTCTAGCTGAGTATCCTTTTAGGAGAATATTAAGTAAAGAAAGTAGCTCCCAGCCATGGCTCTCTTTCTGCTTCCTTTCCACAAACAAGTAAATTACCGTCTCCCTTATAGAGTAGTGGGCCAGATCCCAAACTAGACATCCATTCATCCCTTGTGTGAGATAGCTACCTTTGTATTTACATGTCCCAACCACATATATCATACATGTACACATAGGCATAAGTACATGCAATATGGTTACAAAGAGATTTAAAAGGAGGGCACTAGCTTCTAGGAGGAATAGAAAAGGCCTCAGGAAGAAGGCAGTTTTAGACCCAAGTCTTGAAGAAGAGGTTGGAATGAAGAGGAAGTGCATTCTAGGTATGGAGGACAGCCAGTGTGAAGGCCAGCAGGAGGCGATGGAGCGCTATGTACCAGGAACACCAAAGAAGGTGACTTCAAGAGTAGAATTTGATGCATTGTGAAAGATTCATAATAGAGCTTTGTTTGTTTTCAGTGAAAGGCAGACCCTTTCATGGACCCTCAAATTTGATGTATAAGTGATTACCTATTCTACCAATATATCAGCTTGATCCAGCTAGTTTGCTATGTCTTTTCTATTCCTTTTGTTAGAGCTTGAAAAGATAAGGCATACAAGATACTTCTAATAATTGATTAATTAAATTACACTTCCTGCATGACTTGCCAGCTAGGGGGGTCACAGTGGATAGAACACTGGGCCTGGACTCAGGAAGGTTTGAGTTCAAAAGCAACCACAGACATTTACTAGCTATGTGACCCTGAGCAAGTTACTCAGCCCCTGTCCGTGTCAGTTTCCCCAGCTATAAAATGAGGATAATAAACAGACATTGACCAGCTATGTGACTCTGAGCAAGTTACCTAGCCCTTGTCTGCATCAGTTTCCCTAGCTATAAGATGAAGATTATAGACACTATGTGACCCTGAGCAAGTTATTTAGCCCCTGTCTGCATCAGTTTCCCCAGCTGTAAGATGAAGATAATAGACACTGACTGGCTATGTGACCCTGGACAAGTTACTTAGCCCCTGTCTGTGTCAGTTTCCCCAGCTGTAAAAGGAGAATAATAAACAGACACTGATCAGCTATGTGACCCTGAGCAAATTACTTAGCCCCTATCTGCGTCAGTTTCCCCAGCTGTAAAATGAAGATTATAGACACTATGTGACCCTGAGCAAGTTATTTAGCCCCTGTCTGCATCAGTTTCTCCAGCTGTAAAATGAAGATCATAGACACTATGTGACCCTGAGCAAGTTATTTAGCCCCTGTCTGCATCAGTTTCCCCAGCTGTAAAATGAAGATCATAGACACTATGTGACCCTGAGCAAGTTATTTAGCCCCTGTCTGCATCAGTTTCCCCAGCTGTAAGATGAGGACACTGACCAGCTATGTGACCCTGAGCAAATTACTTAGCCCCTGTGTGCATCAGTTTCCCCAACTATAAGATGAAGGTAATAGACACTGACCAGCTATGTGACCCTGAACAAGTTACTTAGCCTCTGTCTGTGTCAGTTTCCCCAGCTGTAAAATGAGGATAATAGACACTCACTGGTTATGTGACTCTGAGCTTAAAGTTACTCAGCTCCCGTATGTGTCAGTTTCCCCAGCCATAAAATGAGGATAATAGCATCTACTTCATAAGATTGTTGTAAGGATCAAATGAGATACTTATAAAGCACTTAGCAGAGTACCTGGCATATAGTAAGTGCTTTATAAATGTCTATTATTATTATCATTAAAGCATTTTGCAAAGTGCTATATAAATGCTAGTTGCTATTATTATTACTACTTAAAAGCATTTCTTTCTTCATCTGTGAAATGGAGAGTTTGAACCTGCTGATCCCCAGAGTCTCTTACAACCCTAACATTCTATTAGCTTATTAAGTGAATTAAGTTAAATTGGAATGAACTGCTTCAGCAGTTTAAAGGTTCCCACTAATTAAAGTGTTTAAACAGAGGCTGTTCATTGGATATTCACTGGGTAAGGAGGTTGGACTAAAATGACCTCTGATACCCTTTCCAACTCCTGAGATTCTGTGATTTTATGAATTGAATTAAATTGAATCAAATCAAATCAGGGAAGAAGGAAAGAAGTCATTCTACACTACTATACTATACTCCAATTTGGGGACTGTCTCTTCTACCCTACAGACTTCCTCTAAGAACTTAAAGGTTCAGAACATTCACATCCCACCTAGTTCTTTCTTTCTGGTAGTGCCAATTCACTTCTTAACCCACAACTCCAACTTAATCCCCAGATAACCTAAAGTAGCAGAAAGAAGCCAGAATAGTACAGGAGACTTTAGGAATATTTTATTATACAGAAAAGTCCAAATATTTATAACTTGACAGTTGGGTAGGATTTAAAACCGAGTGGTTTAAGAAGGGGGAAGACAGATGAAAAAGAATGGAGTTTTTTTCCAGCCTAGATAAAAATAAAATTAGTTTAAGGAGAGCTGTCCAGGCAGAGAAGATTTGAATCACTTCCCACCACTTTCAAAAACAGTTAGTTGAAGGAGCATACATGACCTGGACTTTGCCTCTTCTACCTTTACCCCACCCCAAAGTTGCACAGATAGAAAAAAGCTTTACGAGTAGGAATAGAAATGAGGTGATAGCAAGAAGCATTGTTGTGATGATAACAATGAGGATGATGATGGTGGTGGTGATAGGTGAGAATTATAAAAGAATTTAAGATTTACAGTGTATTTCATATATCTAATTTCATTTGATCTTCACATTAAACCAATGAGGTAAATGCTATTGGTATTATCTCTAATTTACAAATGAACAAAATAAGGCTCAGAGAAATTAGATGATTTGTCCATGGTTATACAACTGGTAATTATCAGAAATGCAATTTGAATCTAGCTCTGGCCCATCTTCATACACCTTAATTCATACATACTTCTTCTGCTTTACCACGTGGTCGTTCTATGAATAATCCAAAATCCAACCTAGAATCAAAGAGATTCCCTGACTGGTGCATACAGAGAGGGAATTGAAAAATAATCTGCATGTAGTAGTTTTCTTAAGACAGCCTGTGTTTGCTAGGAGAGGGTGATTGTAACTATCATAGATAAAACCATGGAATATGGACAAGCATTAGGATCAAAGTAGACTAGACAATCACCATTGCTGGGAAATGTCCCTGTCTATGTAGGAGTCACATGGGAGCCTTAGCACCCAATAACATGGTCTCAAGGTGTGACCCCTCAGAGGTGGAGAGTATTGCAATCCTGAATTCCAGAAACTCTGCAAGCTCTCTCTCTTCCATACCTCCTGGATTTGTTTTCCTAACTGGAACAGAGAGTTAAAGTCACAGTGAGTGTGGAAAAGCTGTGGCAATGGCAACCAGCGTTCATAATCTGGTCTATGGATAAATTTTTTTTATTTTTAATATATTATTTCCCTCAAATTACATGTAAAAACATTTTTAACATTGTTAAATGTTATATGTGTTTACTTACAGAACCCATGCCAGGGTAATTTTTTACAGCATTATCCCTTGCACTCACTTCTGTTCCGATTTTTCCCCTCTCTCCCTCCATCCCCTTCCCAAGATGGCAAGCAGTCCTTTACATGTTAAATAGATTACAGTATATCCTAGATACAATACATGTGTGCAGAACTGAACAGTTCTCTTGTTGCACAGGGAGAATTGGATTCAGAAGGTATAAATAATCCAGGAAGAAAAACAAAATGCAAGCAGTTTGTATTCATTTCCCAGTGTTCTTTCTTTGGGTGTAACTGCTTCTGCCCATCCTTGATCAATTGAAACTGAATTAGCTCTCTTTATCAAAGAGATCCACTTCCATCAGAATACATTATGGATAGATTATTAGGGAGTCCATTTACTTGGGTGGGAAAAAATTATAAATTGATTTCAATATTTGTAATCCTATGTATTTTATTTTATGTTTAAACACATTCTTCTGGATAAGGCTCAGTAGGTTTCTAAGGGGTCCATGACTCAAAAGAGGAGAATTCCTGGATTGGCTCATATCATGGGACCCTACGGATCCTAGCAGGTCCTCCTAGGTGTAGGATGTAAGAGCTCCTTTGGCCCCCTCTTTAATCTCTGACCTTTTCATCCCTTCATCCTACCCTCATTTCTTTCCAGCAGCCAAGTTGTCCCATCTCCGATTCTTCTCCCCAGCTCGGACAAGAGGAGAACCAGTGGCCCTGATGACTCTTGGAAGGGAGGAGATCACCGAAGCCCAAGTAGAGATCACAAAACTCACTTGTGGTTGGTTTTATTTATTTATTTAATAAGCAGCAATTGTACATGGAGAGGCGGTGGGGAGAGGAATAAGTCGGGGAGAGAAAAGTGAGAGGATGGGGCAGTTATAAGTGGGAGGCAAAAGCTGGGAGAGAAGGCCGGAAGCCCCCCGCCGGTGTGCTCCCCTCCGCCCCCAGAAGTAGTTCTCCATCAGTGGGGTGGACCTGAGGCCCGCCCAGACGGCCACTCTCGGGCCCTAGGAAACGGTCCCCCTCTAACCTGGGGACGCTGGGCTGCTGACAGGAGACCAGGGTCACCGACGGGAAACCATAGGCTTCCAGCACTGGGGGGTGGCCCACCCCCGGGGCTTCCAAGACAAGATCCACATCAGAGAAGGCCACCAGGGCCTGCGTGGAGTCACAGGAGCTCTTCTCCAGCTCGTCTGGAGCTCCGTAGGCCAAAGGACTGGGCACCCCCGCCTGCGGCCGCAGGCGCCGGAGGTCCTCCCTGAAGTGGGGGTTGAAGAGCAGGTACAGGAGGGGGTTGAGGCAGGCGGGCAGGGGCAGCACCACAAGCAGGACAGACTTGACGGCCTCTGGGGTGACCGGGAAGAGGCCGAGCATGGAGGCAAAGCTGAGGAAGGCCACGGGACAGTAGAGGAGCCCGTCGGCAAAGATGAGCCAGGCCACGTGGCGCACCATGGCGCAGTCCCACACGGCATCAAAATAGTCCCCCCTGGGCAGGTCACAGTAGAGTTTGATATAGGCCCCGGTGACGACGAGGAAGCACAGGGAGTTCATCATGACCAGGGCCACGGAGAAGCCCAGGGCCGCGGGACGGCCCTCGGGAGGGGTGTAGGGCAGGCAAAGCGGGGAGGCGCCGTACTCCCCCACCGAGACCAGGGGCAGCGCCGCCGCCAGCCCCGCCAGCACCACGCAGCCCAGGGCGCCGGCTCGCACGCTGCCCAGCGAGGGGGACTTCCCGTAGGCGCGCGCGCAGGAGATGGAGATGCTGCACTGGACGGCGGCCAGGGTGAGCAGCAGCACGGAGGCCTCGGACGCAAAGACCGCCAGGAAGCCCGTGGCCCGGCAGCCCAGGCCCGTCTCCCAGCGGGCCCCGTACTGGGCGAAGCGGCCGAACGTCAGCGTGTCCACGCAGGCCAGGAGGCCGCAGGAAATGCCCGTGAGCGTGTTGGCCCCGGCGATGGCGCCCACCACCAACTTGACAGGGGACAGCGGGGCAGGCCCGCCCGCGAAGATGGCCAGCAGGACCAGCCCGTTGCACAGCACGGAGAGCAGGACGATGGCCCACACGGCCAGGCGTATCCCCCAGCTCTCCAGCAGGTGTTCACAGGGCTTGAAGGGGCCTGCGGAGAGAATCAGGCGGTCAGCTTCCAGCCCCGAGCCCGCTCCGGTTCGGCCACCTGCCCACGAGCGTTTATTAAGCACCCACTGTATGCCTAAGGCGTGTGAAACCTTAAATTGCCCGAGAGCCAGAAAGAAGGGCTGCTTTTTCCTCCTCCGTAGGACACAGGTACTGGTCCCACAGCGGTCCTAGGAAACGAGGTGCAGCCAAGAGCCAGAGGCTGCGCTCTACGGCCTCGGACAGAAGCTTCGCCCGGCAGCTGTGCCGGGGAGTCGGGACCGGCCACAGCGGGAGAGGGCCCGAGGAGGCCCGCAAGGGGAAGCAGGTCGCTGAGCGCAAGGAGAGAGCGAGAGCAGGTGTGGGAGGCGGGGCGAGGTGGAGGAGAGGAAAAGGAAGGTGGAAGAAATGGAGGAGAGTCCCCTGACTCTCCAGTGGCCCTGGTGCCAGACAGGATGTGCTTACTGCGGTGGGTGCCTGGTATCTATTCCCAAGGACCGGGACCTTTTCTTTACTTATGCATCTTAAGTAAATCGCAGGGGGGAAAATGGGCTTTAATTGCCGGAGGAATTATTTTAGTTAGATTTAAAGAGATTGAAGATGCAGATTGAAGGAGGAGAAGGGACTGCCATTTATTATTGTGGTAACCTTGCTGTAGACCTATCTTCTCATTTCTACAAAGAAGGGATTTGGACTCGGTAGTTATTTATTCTAAATATACTAAAATATATTATGTGTTACCCAGAGATGGTGTAGACACTTCTCTGGAGAGTTTTAGAAAGAAAGCTAACTGAAACCTCTCCAGGATGATTTAAATGTCATACAACATGGGCGTGAGGGAATGGTTTTGATGACATTTTAAAATTTTCTTAAAATTTCACGATTCTTTATTAGTAAAAACTGACAAAGTTTCTTGCTTTAGCCACTTTCTTCAAGAGTCTTTTCCTGATCCCCCAAGCTGCCTTCAGATTTCCTTCCATCTTCTTTGCACATATTTTGAATGTATCTAATTATTTACTTATTAATCCTTCATAAAATGTATACCTCCTAAGCACAGGAGCTATTTTTGCCTTCCTTTGCTACCCCAGCTCTTAGTACAGTGTCTGGCACATAATAAGTTCTCAATATATATTTGACTGATGGAGAATATTATATGATTCTATAGTTGACATTCCATCTCTCCCCAAAGGAGAGTCTTAAACTTGAGAGAGATTGTAATTATGAAAAAAAAAAGTCAAGAGATCAATGAAATTAGGACTCCTCCCAAAGCATAATCTCTATTCACCTTGGATGAGGAACCGATGATTTGTTAATCCAAAAGAGTCATTGTAAACTCTATCATCGTTCAAGGTACAATCTGATGAAAACGGACTACTTAACCTTTGTTAAGTGTTTTTCTAGGAGATGCATAAAAGAGGTATAGCTAGATGATAGATAGATAGAAAGGAAGGAAAGAAGGAAGGAAGGAAGGAGGGAAGGAAAGAAGGAAGGAAGAATGGATATGTTTGAACATATAAATTTTTTATATTTACATAAGAAAATAAAGGCCTGAGTGGAGCAAAATACATGCCCAGGAAAGTAAAACTGACTAAGGTTAATCATTCAATCATCAAGCATCTATTAAATGTTTATAATGCTGCCAGGTAAGTTATGCCCCAAGGATAAAAAAAGCAAAAAATAGTCCTTGCCCATATATATTATTTATACTTATATATACATATTATACAATAATTATATATTATACATTTACATACAACGTGTTTACATGTAACAATTGCACATTAAGAATGCAACATTTCCTTTCACCCCCTTCTCCTTCTACCATGACAAGTTTCTTGTCTCACCTGGGCTAGGACTGCATTGGATGCTTGAGTGTGACTTGGAGTCCTCCATCTCTAGCTGGAACTCATCCAGGTCAAGGTCATCTAGATTAGAAAGGAAAGGAATGTATTAAGAATGCTAGGCCCTAACATTAGTTGAACCTTTTCCCTTTTGCCCTTTCAAATCCTGTTACTCCAAACCCTACTTGTCTCTCTAAAGTCTTTTCCACCTAACACCTCTTTCCTCAATATCCCCCATCCCACTGCCTTCACTCATTTCTATTTTTGGGCAGATCAATCTCTCTTAATTAATTAAATCATTTCCTTTGTGGGTTCTTTCCAATAAGTTTCAAATTAAGTGTTAAGCCCAGTTTTATTCATCCCTGAGCATTTGCCTGACCATATTTCCAAATGGTCCTTAATTCACTTCCTCAAATGATTCTTCTTCAAACCTTTCACTTTTGTCTCTCTTTTCTATCCCTCACATATCCCCTGGATCAGTGCAGTAGTCCCCTAATTTGTCTCCCTTCTCCATTTCATTCTCTGCACTGCTGCCAAAATAATATTTCTAAAACAAATTTGACGAGGTTACTTTCCTTCTCACAAATCTTCAGTGGCCCCTGATTGCCTCAAGGATGAAACACAAACTTTTCAGTCTGGTATTCAAAGGAGTCTAGTATCTGGCTCTCACCTGTTAGTTTATTCTTTAGTTCATCTCACCTCTTGTAGGATTCTCTGCATTCCAATAAAAAGGGTCTGGATGCTGTTCTAGAAACATACTATTTCCATTTCCCACTTTGATGCCTTTATATAAGTGGTTCCAGGGACTCGAGTTCCCTTTGTCCTTATGTTTGCCTTCGAGAATCCTAGTTTCTGTCAGAGCTCAGCTGAAGTACCATTTCCTAATTAGGATCTTTCTTTTACTCAGCATTCATCTCCAATCTCATTCCTGGTTGCTAGTTCTTGCTTCCTCTTGAAATTATTTGAGGTCAAAGTTTTTATATTTATTAATTACTTAGGGTCATATTATATATCAATAGGAGAATATAAACTCCCTGAAGCAAAAACTGTAATTTCATTTATTTTTGTAATATTTTAATTTATTTTGTACATTACATTTTATTTAACTTTTGTGTGTATTTGTACCCTACCACAGTGCTTTGCACAATTTCTATTCTTATTATTGTTGACAAGACCTAGGATTTCTCTGACAAATCAAATCTGTATTTAATCTATGGATTAAAATCTATAATCTTTTACAATCTTAAAGTTGTCCAGAAACTGAGAAGATAAATGACTTCAGAGTCACATTTAAGTTGGTTTTTTACAGGCAAAACTTGTAGCCAGGACATCCTGATGATTCTATGCACTTTAGCCTCACTTTACACAATGCTGCTGCTGATTAAAAACCATGATAATAATAATTGCTAGCATTTACACAAGGTCTTCCCAAAAGCCTAAATGAAGTTTAAAATTATTAAAGAACCAAGATTTTGGGGACACCCTTCATAATATTTTTAAGTTTACAAAATATTTTATAGCAGTTATCTCATTTTATTCTCACAGCTGCTCTACAGAGTAGGTGTTAAATATGGTAGAATACAGAAGGATTCAGTTAAAATATGTATATTGATAGCAATGGGATAAAGAGGGAGGGAAACGTGAGGAGAGAAGATAAGGGAGGGAGTAAAAGCAAGTAAAAGTAAAGTAGAAGAGTTAGCAGGGATAGCAGGGATAGGAAATAAGAGATATATACAAATATAATAGCAATAATCAGGGGTAGAATTTATTAGGAAAAACAGTAGGACCAGTAATCATTGATCTCAGACAAAATCAAACTAAAAAGATTTAATCAAGAAAGAAATCTACATTATATGTCACAATATTTTTAGTTGTATGCGTGTATGTATATATGCAAGTGTGTATAACTATATACATATGCATGTATTGTATATATATGTGTATATGAGATTGTATATATGTGAAATTATGTATATATATTATCTGTGTGTATGTATGTATGTATACATAAATATATATTCATGTTGAAATGCAGCATGCTTGGGGAAGATGGGGGGAAGAAAGAGGGGAAAAAAGAATAAAGTAAAAAGTACACAGTAGAGAACAAAAGAAAACATACAAGGAAGCAAAAACATGAATACAATGTCTTCTATGATTATATATGCTTTCTTGAAATGGAAATTTATTGTTACATAGTTTAAATCCTTCCCAATATTCTACTGGGTACATGACAAATTTTTTGTTGTTTTTGTTTTTTCTTTTCCTGTCTTTTTTTTCTATTTTGTTTTTTTCTTATTTTGCATTTGAGTTTTAAATAAATATATTTTTAAATAAAGTAATAATCTCCATTTCACAGATGAGAAAACTATGGTCAAGAGAGTGGTTGACTGACATCCAAGGGCATGCAACATTTAAGCATCTGAGGCAAGATTTGAATTCAAGCTTCCTAACTGCAAGTCCACCCAGATGCCTTTAGTTGGGAAGAATAGGACTGACCCAAGTTGGTCTTTATGCTCAGTGAAGCCCTGAACAACTCTACAGCATGCTTAGGGAGATGCTCACAGAATCCTAACAAGGTTTAGTGCTCTGCAACTCATCAAGTTGTCCAGGGAAATTATATCGGAAGTGACTTGCAAGAGTGCCCTTGGGAGAATAAAGTCTGCCTTTAATAATGGAAGTGTCTGGACTCTGTGTCGGTCAGATCACATCTGGAGTATTTGGCTCCGAGTACCCCATTTTATAAGGAACTCTGACAAACTGGAGCATATGTAAAGGAGAGGGATCAGAATGATGAGAGGATTCAAAACCATGTTCAAGTAGGGGATGGCTGAAGGAGCTAAATGTTTAACCTGGAGAAGAGAGGACTTGGGGCAGGGTCCACTGTCTAAAAAGATTGGAAGAGTTGCTGGGAGGAAGAAGGATCAGAATTTTTTTTTCTTGTTTCAGAGCAGAAAACCAAGACTGGTGGTTGGTAGTGCTGAAGGACTAGACCTCTATCCAGGCTAAGGAAGAATTTTCTAACAATCAAGCTATCAGAAAATTTAAAATGCTAGTTTGAAAAGTCACCAAAAGTGTCCATGAATAGACTGGATGGCTATCTGTCAGGGGGGTTGGAGGAGACCTCTGCAGTAAGTGGGAAGCTAGACTCCATAGCTTCAAAGCTTTCTTCCAACTCTGAAGACCCAGCACAAATTGAGGGGTAGGGTTATATTGAAAAATATTGTCAACCCGTGTAAAATATGAGTAGGAAGGTAAGTCCACTGCCAAACCAAGTACATCATGTATTTGAGAATTTAAGAAAAGGGGCTTCCAAACATCAATAGCTTCTCCTGTGGATTATTTATGGCAGGGCCCCTGCCCATCTCTGCAGAACTTGCAAGGTTTTATCTTTGTCTTTCTGGCTGAGTCTTATGTCTCTTTCCTACAGTAGTGCATCCAGACCTTCCTGTTTGAAGCAGCTCTCCCCCCACTCTCCCACACCCTTCATATACATCCATTTCTTCCCAAGAAGGAGCTGGTTGGGGTTAGGGAAGAATTTTCTATTATTCCAAGTCCTGGTCTCCTCTTCTGATACATCTACCAACATCCCAATTAGAGATAACCAAAGTTCTCTTTGTGTTGGGAAGTCTAGGAGGTTCAGGCAAAAGGTATCTGCCGAGTGCTCCCCCATTCATTTTTCTCCCTTCCCTTTTCCTGTTTCCCCCTATTCTACTCACCCCTTGGCTATGGGCTCAGCAAGCCTTTGAAGCCCAAATGTATGAATGAAACACAAGGGAGTATAATAGACTCCTTCTGAAACTGGGAAAGTCACGGCTTAGGTGTTAAGTAACCATTCCTCCAACAGGAAGGAAATCCAACCTGGCTACGGTGACAGCTCCGGTTCTTCTTCCAGAGACTCATTAGCTCTCCCAGGAAGCTCCAGGCTCTGCCCCAGCTCCTGTTACAGGCAGCAAGGGGCCCAGGAGCCTGAACCCCTGTTGTTCTACTACAGAGTTTAGAACTGGTGGAAAGTTTCCCTTAGGGAAGGAAAGTTTCCACTCCTCTTTCCAGCCCCCCGAGGGAGTGTATACCAGACATCCGGAAAATCCTCCCGTGGACAGCCGTCTGCTGGGACTAGAGCCAGAGAAGCTGGGGCCCTGCCTGACAAGGGTCCTGCCCCTCTCCCTCCAGCACTGCCCAGGGAGAAACTGAACTGAAAGCAAAGGGCATTTTAAAGTGCTTTCCATACTTCCTATTCTTCTCTCTCTCTCTCTCTCTCTCTCTCTCTCTCTCTCTCTCTCTCTCTCTCTCTCTCTCTCTCTCTCTCTTTCTGTCTCTCTCTCTTTGTCTCTGTCTGTCTGTCTCTGACTCTTCTGTTCTCATCTCTTCTCTTCTCTTCCTTTTCCCCTCCTTTCTCTTCCCCTCCCTTCCTTTCTTCCTCCTTCTCCTCTTCTTTCTCTCTCTCTCTCTCTCTCTTTCTCTTTCTCTCTCTCTCTGTTTTCCTTTCTCTCTCTTTCTCTCTCTTGTTCTCTCTCTCTGTTTTCCTCTCTTTCTTTCTTTCTCTCTCTTTCTGTTTCTGTCTCTCTGCCTCTTTCTTTCTGTCTCTCTCTTTGTCTCTGTCTGTCTGTCTCTGACTCTTCTGTTCTCATCTCTTCTCTTCCTTTTCCCCTCCTTTCTCTTCCCCCTCCCTTCCTTTCTTCCTCCTTCTCCTCTTCTTCCCCTCCCCTTCACCCCTTTTCTCTTCCCCTCCCTCTCAACAATCTTCATAACCATAAGTTATGCATCAGCACATCCTCTGCGATGAAAAGGCATTTGTTTCTGTTAAATCAGCTTATCTTCACATTTGTTCTGTACTGAGCTGAATTTCTGTTTGTTTTTTTCTAACACAAAAAAAGGGGAGAAGGATCCAAAAACAAAACAAAACTCCAGAGAGAAAGGACCATTTCCCCTCCCTCCTAAAGCTCCGGCCTTGCAGCATCACTTACCTCCCAAGGGGGAATACTTTCTCAAGTCATTGAACAACTGGCTGAAAAGGCCTGACTTTGATCTCAGAGACCAGTCAATGAAAAGGTTCTGAACCATTCTCTTCTCCCTACCTCCCTGGCCCCACCCAACTTTTCCTTTCATCCCAACTACTCCAAAGGCAGAGTTCTAACTTGCCCCAAAAAGCTTTCACTGTGATCACGGTCCATGGCATTATTATCATTATCTCAAGTAAGAATAGTCACTAAGTCAACTCCAGGCGATGTTTGATAAGGAATAGGAAGGAGGGGCACAAATCATTCAAAACAGCAAACAATTGGCTTTTTTCCCCTTCCATTTGGCTCTGCAGTATATTGTATGAGCTTGGGTTTTGTCCTTTTGGGGGAGGAGGGGGGAATCAATGTAATTTAATTCTGCTTGGCTCAGGTTAAGACTGCAAAGAGTCTGTTTTCCTTAAGTAAGCAGACCAAAAGTGGGAAATAGGAGAGGAATCGTGATATGGTGGGAAGCAGAGGATCTGGGTACAAATATTGGTTCTACTATTAACTACCTAAGAACATTCTCTGGGCTTGTTTCCACATATGTAGGATGAAGGAATAGGAGCAAAGTAAGGTTTCTAAGCCTTTTTTTTTTATATCATAGATCCCTTGGGCACTTTGGGAAGCTATGGATCCCTTCTCAGAATCATGTTTTAAATGCAATTATTACAAAAGAAGTTATCAAGATATTAAAGACTCTAGGTAAGAATTCCTGAACTAGATGGATTTTTAAGGTCTCTTTTACCCCTGAAACTTCTAAAAACTCCTGTCAAAGGAAGGCACCTGGCATTAAGCACTGGCAGTAGCTAAACCACACGTGGATAACTAACAGCTCTCTTTTGGAGTGAGAAAGGGGAAGGGCATTGATACTTTTCTCCCAACTGGACAAAGTCCAATGATTCCTCCCCAGATTATACAGCAGCACTTCTCCCGGCAGGATCCTCCCTCCCTGCTTTCAGTTTGTACCCTGACTCATTCTCCCACAGTCACCTCCCCACAAGTCCCACGTTCAGCTCCCCAGCTCACTCACAGTGGCTCTCTGAATGACTGCCCAGGAGACCGGGGGGCCTTTTCATGGTTTCTTCCTCATCCGGGTGACCTTCCTCAGCCTCCCACTGGCCAGAAGCCTTGAAGTAGCCGGCACAGGTGCGATAAGCACAGCACTGATAGGCATAGGGCACCTCCAGGACCCTAGGGAGGAAACAGTGGGGACCTTGGAGACACTTGGGTAAGAGTATATCAAGTGACTTGCAGCCCGGGACCCACCACCCGTCATCTGTGGCCCTTGCCACCTGAAGTTTTATGCTCTTCAGACGGCCTTGCTCATGATATGTATTTAATAATTAATTGTTGGACATCATGAGAATTAATTTGAAGCTGAGCTCATGGGCATTATAGTGTATTGGGTTTCCAATACTATAGATAGATAGATATATGATAATTAGAAATAGATGATAGAGGTAGATAGATAGTAGATATATAGTCAGATGATAGGTGTATACATTCATATAAAAATAATAGACAAATAGATGATAGATATATAGATAGAAGATAAAGATATGTAAATATTCTATTTATATATTAAAGTTCTGGATTTGGAATCAAAGGAGCTGAGTTCAAATCTTAGCCCTATTACTAACATGTTTTTGGGCAATTTACTTCCCTTCTTTGGGCCTCAGATTTCTCACAGTTAAAGAGTTGGACTATGTGACCTCTAAGATCTCTCCCAACCTCAAAACAAGGATCCTGGGATTTAAAATTTTCAAAGTTCCTTCTATTCCTCCAAGGTGAGCCGGTAACTAGGAATGACTCATTTATAGAAACAGTCTCAGAGGGTTTAAGAAGTAATTGGCCAGTGATCTCCTTGGTATCTCTAGGAGGAGACCTCAGGAACTCTCACCACCTCTACCTCCTGGACTAGAATTCCACCATGGGATTTGGGTAGGATGGAGATGGAGATGGGGGGAGGAATGGAATTCTCTCAGCTCCACTCTACTTTCTCCCTCCGGGAATCTTCCCTCTCTATTCTTATCCTCCTGGGCACCTCCAAAGTGGACTCTGTGCCCTCTGCAGGCAGAATTGTTTGGTTTCACTGTTTAATTTGTGCCCTGCAGGTACCTCATTAATCTGTAGCAGACAAGACCTGGGCCACACAGACTGCCTAATTCTGAATGGAGGAGGCCTGGATGTCATTAGCACAGAGGGATTGGCTTCCAGCATGTTTTCCACTCATCCATTCTCCAGGCTCTCACCCTGATTCCAGGGACTCCACCATGGCCAGGGTGAGAATGGAAAGCGTGAGTGCGCAGAACTGATGGGATTCCCAACAAGAGCAGTTCTGGGCACAGAAGAGTGCTACTATTTTTAAGGGGGTAATCAATGGGCAGGCCAGAATGGCAAGGAGACAGGAAGGAGAAGCAGGGAAAAAGAGACAGAGATGTGTGGCAGCTCTTCAATGAACCTTAAGGAGAAATGATCAAGTACAATGAACCTTTACTACCCCACCCTTCTCATCCTACCTCAAAGGCTCAAAATGTGGCCAAGATTACTTAATTACATGATTCTTCTAAGTTCCAGTTTCACTAAGAAATAATGCTAACAGTATTTATACTACATATCTCATAGGGTTGAAACAATATATAAATGTTAATATTTTAAAAATAATATTTTTCTCAGTTCCATATTAAAACAATTTTTAATATTTTTTAAAAAAGTTTTGAGTTCCAGATTCTATCCCTCCCTCCCTGCCCTCTTCCTTTCTGAGACGGTTTATCTGATATAGTTTATATAGGTACAATCATGCAAAACGAAGTGCTATTAACAAAAGGCATATTGTTATTCTCCTCCTCATCAAACTTCCAAACCCCAGAAAAGGATGAGATAATAAATGAGAAATCTGGACAGGAAGAAACTCCTCTAGAATGGAAGCTGTGTGAACTTGACCAAATCATTTCTCCCATCAGACCTCATTTCTTTGCTTGAAAGAACTAGATGATGTCTAAGAAACCTTTTGGCTCTGATGTCCTTGTTCTTTGACAGTGAGGATTCTGGCTGTCCTAGGGGGGAATCCCTGCCTGATGGGAAAGAATCAGAGCCTCTCACCTCAGCTTGGGGAAACTGTCCTTGGAGAAGGCCTCAGAAAGGGACGGGTTCCCTTTGAGCTTGAGATGCACCAGCCCACTGAGCCCGGCCAGTGGGAGGGTGGTCAGCTGGTTGTTCGTCAGGTCCCTATCATGGGCAGAAAAAAACAAGCAGTGTGACGGAAAGCTCCTTCCGATGTAAGACAGAGACAGCTGTTAAATGCGCTTGGGGAGTAGGTCTGTGCTGAGAGGAGGGTCAGCCTGACCCCCTTAAGTGTCGGGGGACAGGGCTTTGAAAATGCAAGTAAGGATACATCCTGAGACTCCGCTGCCCTCCCTGGAAGCACTTTAAAATTCTCCAAAGCCTCAGTGGGGATGGAGGAATTAGGACCAAGCTGCAGCTAAGGACTGGCAGGGCAGGCCCAGGGAATACAGTCCTTTCCAAAGCTCCCGAATCCTCAGGCCTGGGACACGAGGATGTTTAGCAAACTGGTTCCTGTCCTGAGATGATATAGTCCCCTGCCTGAAGTTCCCCGTCCTCAGGGTCCAGACACCCCTGGAGGTTTCCTGTCCTTCCCGGGAGAGCCCACGCTAATTGGAAACGTTCCTGACACTGTCTCCCATCCTCCTGGCTTCCCTCTTGCTCCACTGTCAGAACAAGAGGTCACTGTCCATGGTCTCATTGCAGGCCCGGATCCGAGTCAGGGTTTGGAAATCCTTGTGCACCACAGTCACGCTCAGGGGCCAACAGACTTGAGAGCCAGGAACAGCCATGTTATTCTACCGGAGAAACCCAGGGGGCCAAAGCTCCAAAGCAAACACAGCCACAGACTGTCTGAGAGGCCGGCTGGAGCTGTGGGAAGAGCCCCAGACTCAAGAGCCTGCGGCCTGGGCTTTGGGCCTGCCACCGCCGCTGACTTCTGGGGGGGTGCCTTTGGATGGGATATGTCTCCAAACCTCAGCCTCCCTTCCCCCCAAACACCCGCAACTTCCCCCATCTCCCACAGGGAGAAAGGATGTCACACCTTCTGTGGCTACCTTACAGAGGGAGGGAGGGGGACACAGATGGTGTCTATAAGAGCACCTTGAAAACTAGGATTGCTATTGTCCTTGGTCCACAAAGTCACCTCCCCTCAGCCCCAGAGAGCCTCTGCTTGTAGGTGATCTCTAAGGTCAGATTATCTATGGAGGCAGGGGGTGCAGTGCAAAGGTCAGCCCTGGCTTCAGGGAGCACTGCCTCTCCCCCGGGGGCTGGATGACTCTGGTCAGTCTGTCAGTAAATGTTTAGTAGGTGCCCATTGTGTACCCTGGGGAGTGCCTTAAGTTTGCTGGTCTGCAGGGGGGAGGGAGGGAGGAAGGAAAGGAGAAAAGGGGGAGGGAGGGAGCAGAGAGGGAAGGAGACAAAAGGGAGGGAAGAAGGGAGAGAGATAGGGAAAGAGAGGGAGAAACAGACACACACAGAGGGAGACAGGGGAGGAGGGAAAGAGAGAGGGGGGAGAGAGGGAGGGAGAGAGAGAGAGACAGAGAGGGAAGGAGAGAGGAAAGGAGAGAGGGGGAGGGAAGGAGGAAAGGGGAGAGAAAGACAGAAAGAGGATGGAGGAAGGGAAGGAAGGGGGAGGGAAAGAAACAGAGCAAGGGAAGAAGGGAGAGAGACAGGAAGAGAGAGAGGGAGAGACAGAAACAGAGAGAGACAAACACACAGAGAGACACAAAGAAAGACGAGGGAAAAGGGAGGGAGGGAGGGAAAGAGAGAGGAGGAGAGAGAGGGAGGGGGAAGGAGACAGAGGGAGGGAAGAAGGGAAAGAGACAGAGAGACAGGGAGAGAGAGGGAGAGACAGAGACAGAGAGAGACAAACACACAGAGAGACACAAAGAAAGATGAGGGAAGAGGGAGGGAGGGAGGGAAAGAGAGAGGAGGAGGGAGAGGGAAGGGGAAGGAGACAGAGGGAGGGAAGAAGGGAAAGAGACAGAGAGACAGGGAGAGAGAGGGAGAGACAGAGACACAGAGAGACAGGTGGAGAAGGAGGGAGGGAAAGAGAGAGGATAGAGGATGGAGGAAGGGAAGGAAGGGTAGGGAAGGAGACAGAGGAAGGGAGGGAGAAAGAGACAGAGAAAAAAAGTGACAGAGACAGGAGAGAGATGCAGAGAAAAAAGGAAAGACAGAGAAAGAGACAGAGAGAGGGGGAGACAGAGACAGTGAGATGGGAGGGAGGGAAGGACAAAGAGAGAGACAGACAGATGACAGAGACAGAAATAAAGAGAGATACAGAGACAGAGAGACAGAGGCAGAGACAGAAAGATACAGAGACAGAGATAGAGACAGAAGAGAAATAGAAAGAGGAGAAGCAATGTGGCATAGCAGGTAAAGTCCTGTGTTTGGCAAGAAGACCTTGGTAATCCTACCTGGGACCAAATAAGCTGTGGAAACCAAAATTAGTTATTTAAGCTCTCTAGGCCCTGGTTTTCTTATCTACAAAGTAGGGAGGTTGAATTCAACTCTGACTTTTAAGCTTCTTTCTTGTTCTTAAAGCAATGACACAATGATCTTTGTTATAAGGTAAATTTCTAAAAGTAGAGATTATTTCGTTTTCTGCCTTTGTCTCCCCATCATCTAGCACAGTACTTGGCACAGTGCACTTAATAAATGTTTGTGGACGGATTGATCAATCCTTCTTTTTTAGAACTTAAGGGACTTGATCAGAATGGTGCCCTCCAGTTGTCTCCCAAAACAATATACGCTATTACTCTCCCAAGGCCTTGCCTGAGCTCCCACAAAAGCAAAAAATGTTTCCATCTCTATGAAGAAATCCTACTAGGAGAAATCTTCAATGCATTGAGGGTTTTGGGGTGAGGAGGAGGCAGAGAAGAGGTTAGTGAGAAAGGGCAGATGTGTACAATGAGAGTTGGTACTGTGGAAATGTGGGAACACATTCACGGATGATGTTCCCAGCTTAGGAGGTCATCCTACTATTTATCTTGCTCTGTCAGAAAGTCTGTCCAAATGAATGATTAGACAAGGGACACACTACCCTATGATCAAGCATTTACAAACACTTCCTCCCTGGGGCATTTATTCCCCTATTCCCCAGGTCTGGTTGACTGTCTTTAAGTCTTAAGCTCCCATCTCAGGTAACCAGAGAAAGGGAAAGGCTGAGTACTCACAATTTGACCAGGGAGTGGAGGGTTACAAAAGCTTCAGGATGGATGAATTGGATGACATTCCAGCTCAGGTCCCTATAGCATCCAAAGGAGATAGTGGAGATGCAGTTAGGAAAGGCAGGGGAGCTGATGCACTGCTGACTTAGTTTCCCCATCCAATAGTCTCATGATTCTTCATAACACTAACTGTAACCCACTCAAGTAGGAAGGTACCACCTGGCTCCGGATTTCTGTCTGGTCTCCCAAAGAACAGAAGCAGCAACAGCGAGGCTCAAAGCCCCAAAGGCCCTCGGGTGCCAGTCTGAGAAATGATTTGAGGAATCATAAATATTGCTGACACAGGCCAACAGTTTTGTGTGGATTACAAACATATATCAATTGTATATGTACAAATGTATCTATGGGCACATTACATATATATATATTTTTTTTATTTAGTCATAAATATCCCCAAATGTGCCTGTATATCCTTATGTGTACATATGTCTTTATAGAAATGAGTATATATATATATATATATATATATATATAAAATATGTGTGTATATAGATATACACACACCCCTACATAGAGAAATGTATATATTTTCTGTTTATATATATACAGGGGTGTGTGTGTATAGTATTCTAGGGGGGTGTAGTGCCTTTTACTAGAAACCTACGGTCCTTCCCCAGGACATCCCAGGCTACATTAGTACTCACAGAGCCCGAAGGACAGTCAGCTGGCTGAAGGTGTCCACACCAATTTCCCACATCTGATTGTGCTGAAGGCCACTAGGGCAGCAAGAGAAAACAGGGTGAGAAAAGAGAGGGGACAATGGGGAGGCTCTGGCCTTGCTCCCCACCCTAAGGGGGGGACAAGCTCCCCAATTCTCCTGGCCTAGGAAGAAAGGGCCCAGCCCGAGGAAGTCACCAGGATTAAGTGGAGCAGATGGGTATCCGGTTGCCCTGGATAAGTGGGTCAAGAAAAAAAGCTACAAAGCCACCAGTGTGGTCCCAGGGAGTTGCCTTTCAGAGCTCTCACTGGGTCTGGATTCCAGCCCCAAGCCTTCTTTGTCACTGAATTCTCCAGCTCTTTGGTGTCCTCCCTAGGTCCCTGGATCAATTAGGCTTCCCCTATCCAGGATTTAATTGAAGTGGGAGTTTCCTGATTTCATTGACCCATTAAATATTTGCCCCCTGGATCAGTGGCAATCTTTCCTAATTTCAAGGATTTGTCGTCCCTCCTTTCAAGTTCTTGGATCAGTATGATTTCTAGACTTCCAGGAGCAGGTAGACGGCACAGTGGATAGAGCATTGGTCCTGGAGTCAGGAGGACCCAACTTCAAATTCAGCCTCAAATACTTAACATTTACTAACTGTGTGACCTTGGCCAATTGTCTCAAAAAAAAAAAAAAAAAAGAATTCCATGCTTCTAGAATTGTTGAGTCCTACATGCCCACAGACAAATTGGGTACCCCTTCAGGGTAGGACAGTGTGTACCCTGGGGGGATAACTTGGGGGAGCTGTATGAACTCATGGGATATGTAATTACATCCCACTCTTTTTTAGGGAGCCAGTTGTGAGGCTGCTCTCCAATATAAATGTACCCCTTCTACACCCATGATGATTCTTCCACCTTACCCCTTTCTATTTCAGGACAATCTACCAGCCTTCCCTTTTCTGGACTGGGTATTAGCCCTCTGGGAAGTTATCCCAGCTAGCTATCTGAATAGCTACAGTAGCTATAAAGTTGCCATTGGAAAAAATCCCCTTGTCACTATCTCCATATGCCATTTTCCCCTCTTAGGATTCCCACCAGGGAAAAAGAAAACAGTTTACTTATAAAGGTACATGATAAAAATGTTTGGAAACCACTATTTTAAGGAACAGTGGTGGTACTGGGGGAAAGCATCCTGGTCAGAGGACAGAGCTGTCTCTGGGGTCTCTCTGGAATTTTAGTGGATCTGCTCCATTCTTCCTCACAATCCAGGAGTCCTGAAGAATCCTCTGGATGTGATATGTGGAGAGAGCCTCAGGAACATGAGGGAATCTCCTAGTAATTTTTAAGAAGAGGTTGTGCTTTCTCCTCCACAACCCACCCTCCTCTTGAACCACACTCTGATCCTAATAGCCACATGGGACAGAGTTGGCTCAGACCCGCATGGAAGCAGAAAGGGTAGAAATGGTCAGGCCCAGAAGCCCTCTCAGCCTGCAGACCAACTTTGCACTTACAGAGCCCAAAGAGAAACTCTTGTTAAAAAAAAAAAAGTGCCGTTTTCCAATGAAATTCCCAGCTGTTTCTTAGATTGGACCTGGCCCTGTTGTAATCCCACCTTATAGAGCCAAGTCTATACTCTCTCCCTAGCTTCTCCCTATTGCATCCCCCCATTTCTCTACCAACCCCTGCAAGGGTAAGAATACCAGACATTTAGCTTTCAACTAAGCTCCTCAAGAAAGCCTTCCCAGCTGACAGAAAAGCTCTTTCCTTTCACCCCACTCTCTTTTCTTGCATTTATCAATTTCTGTAGATTCTGTTGGTGTATTTGTCTTGTTCCCTTCATCCTCCACTGCCACTGAACCATCAGACCACTGGGTTCAGGCACCATGGCTGCTCCTTGTTCTGAGCCCCAAATGTTCCCCACGTGCCTTCTCCAGAGCTCCAATGGTAACAATACTTCCCCGCTTCTACAGAGCCTGACAACCCTGAAAACCCTGCAACGGGGTGGTGTAAATCTCCCTTAGCCAGAAGCTAAGATTCTGGACTTTCTGCCTGTTCCTCCAGACTGGCTCGGAGCAGTCAGCTTGGACTCCCGGGCCTCCCTCCTCACTCACATTTCTTCCAGTTTCTGACACCTGCGTAGGCTGGGCAGCTCCTCGATTTGATTATGAGAGAGTTCCCTGCAGGGAGAAAGGAAAAAGCCAACACGGTAAAGCAGCAGGGAACAACAGTATTGTAGGGATGGGGAAAGATGATCTGGGGGAGGGCAATGCAGGGGTGTTATCTCCCCTACCCAGTGGGGAACTCAGGAGGTCCCAGGGCGCAGATCCATGCTCACACATCGGACACTTGGACATCAATTTCCTCCTTCCCTCCCTGGAAACTGGGATGACTTACTATTCTCTCTCCCCTCTCCCATCATTTTATCTCTACTAAACCTTGACCAGGAGAGTCCAGTGTGGGATTTCTCCTATGGGATCTGGCCCAGCTTCATTGACTAGGGACTGGGAAACTGGATAAGGGAAGGGGATGACGGCTGGAGAGAAGACCCTTGAGGGCAGCCAAGAATGGAGGAAAGAAAGTAGGGGAAATAGTGGAGAGAGGCAGGGTGAGAGAAAATGAGCAAGAATCAGCATTATGTCAATTGATGTTGATTTATGCACATAATCATTTTTCCAATTAAGAGTTCTGGAGCCATCTGCTCAGACCATTTTTGGTAATTATGGAACCTATCTGGATGTCTTCAGAGCCAAAACCAGAGACAAGGAGAAAGCAAAACTCCCTTTGCCTTCCCAGATAGCAGAGCTATGCAAGTGCTCCTAGGACCTCGTGGGAGATTTATTTCCCTTGTGTAAACACAGTTAGGAAGGAAGGTCTGTCTTTAGCAGTCTCTAAGGGGGAGAGATCAGGGGGGCCTGGATCTGTCTCACTATCAGGGGCACCATCTGACCTCGTAGGATAGGAGTAAAATGGGCATTCCTAAGGCCATGGATAAAAGGAGATTATGAGGTCAGGTCTGGGGCAGGCCCAGGGTCTACTCACAGGACTCGGAGTCTGGGGAGCTGCTGGCACATGCCCAAGGGGAGCAGCCGAATGCCTGCCCTCGTCAGGGTCCTGGGGGGAGAAGACAAATAGTGTTGGCACCTAGCCTAGAGCCCGTGACCCCCCTTTCCCTCCAACTTTACCCCACTCTGGATCTGATGTTGATGTGGGAAGACAGAGCCAACAATAGAATGAGACAAAAGGCAGGGGGCTGGGTTGGGAAGGAAGTACAGATAGTTGTTTGGGTAAGGGGTAAGAAAGGTCCAAAGTTTAGCTTTCAACCAAGTTTCTGGAGAAAGTCTTCCCACCCATTCCTCAGCTGACAGAACAGAGTTCCCTGTCTCTCATCTCACTCCCTTTATTGCACTTATTTATTTCTGTGGATTCCATGTGTATATTCATCTTGTCCCTCTCCCCCTGCTCCCCACTCTCTGATACTGAGCTATTAGGTCACTTGGGACAGGGACCATATAGGATTAGGGCAGGCTGGGGTGAAAAGTGGGGGCAGGAAGCCAGGGATCCAAGGACATAGAGAGGGAGCATGCAATGCTTTGGTCAGTGGAAGGGGAAGAACATCAACCATTATCTCTATCCCATCTCAGGGCCCAGTCTTCCCCAGGAACAAAAAACAGATGTATATCCTTAGGAAAGCTTTACTTCTTCCTGGGAAGGCAGTTGAGAACATTGCTATTTGAGCTCCACTGATGGCCTTCTCATCCTGGAGCATCTCTCCAGCCCTGTAGCCCCCTCCTTTCCTGGGGGCATTCCTCCTAGAACCATCATTTTGAGCAAGGGTCCAGGCCACCATCTCTCATTCCTTTCCTGGCTCTTCTTATCCCTCTAGAGACTTTGTCAACATTTCTCCTCCCTTCCTTTTTCAGTTCTCTTTCATGTGTTTTTCTTTTCTCATTAAAAAATAAGTTCCTCTGGTCCTTGTTAAAAGGAAGGTTCCATGCGTAGGAAGAGGAGAAGCTTACATGAACAGGGAGAGGACACGGTTGGGTAAAAGATAGTTGGATTGGAGCATGAGGGTTAATGCAAGGGATGTGGTATGTTCTAGCTGGGAACTGAGGCCAAGGAAACCGATGGTTCAGTTTTCCCAGCTGTATTCCGAGGATCAGACTTGCCATTCCTAACTGTATCAGTGGCAAGAAAAAGAGAATCCATTGTTTAATCCATAAACATTTATTAAGTACCTACTATATGCCAGACTCTGTGCTAAGCACTGGTAGAAGCAAACAGAAATAGAAAGAAGGCAGTCTGTCTCACCATCTGCCTCCTCTGGCACTAGAGCTTCCCTATGGCTTTTGAGCAAAATAAGTTAAAGGATCAAGCTAAAAAAAATTCATCACATGTAGTTAAGCTAAAGAACAGGATGGAAGCCCTAGCCCCACATCTTGCCATGTTGTGACCAACGGTGGCAAGCTCCTAGAGGAACCCTGAGTGGGAAAGGTGTAAATGCTGGCTTACGGAGCCAGGTCTCTGGGAACAGAGGACTCCCCCCAGCTCAGCTGGCTCGGGGCCCACCTGGATGACCAGAGCCCAGGCCAGAAGTCCAGCTAGTGAGGGACCAGGTACGGGCCACCTGGCCGGGGATGACTTCATCACAGAGTCCTAGAGTTAGAGTTAGAGAGATCCTTTAGTCCAGTTCTCTCGTGTTATAGATGGAACAGGTTCAGAGAAGGGAAGCTGCTCACCCAAGAATACACATAGCAAAACTAGGATCTGAACCCCCTTTGTATGTGCTTCCCTGTGTCCTCTGATACCTCAAGAGGAAGAAGATCTCCTCTGAGCACATCTAGGGCGGTGATGGTGGGGACACAGGAAACATGGTGGGGGGTGTGGGGGGGACACTGCTACTTACAGAATCTCCAAACTGGTCGTGCCTTTCAGATCAGGGAACTCTCGGATATCAGTCGCCCCATTCAGTGACCTAGGAATGAAGAGCACAAACCTCTCTAAGGAGATGGTTTGGGGGACTGGCAGGGAGGGGTCAAAATGGGTTCTCTGCCAAGGAACGGGTTGAGAATCCTCCTTAATTGTTAATCTCCCCAAATTTAGCTTTCTTCCTCCAAGGACCTCATCTTCTAAACCTCCCACAGAACCTCCCTTTAATTTTTCCTAAGCCAACCATAGTCAGTAGGGATTGGATGCAGAACCCTAGCTATAAGGGAAGCCCGACATAGCTGAAAAAATATATCCAGCTGGGGTCAACCCACCCTACCAGAACAGGAAAAAAAGGAAAAAATAGGAATAGAGCAAATGCTAGAGGAATTCCTATGCATTTTGACTATGAGAAAAAACTCAACAAGCAACATGAAAATTGGAATTTTTTTTTTAAGTCAACAGCTTAGATCCTTCTGATCAAAAATCTACAACACTGACACTAAGAACAATGGGCTTGTATCGGTAGTCATCTAAATATCTTGTACAAATTGGTGGCCCTGGGAACTCTAAATACAAGTATTCGTTTAAACCAAGAAAGAATCAGATTTCTTATATTTTGTATCTCCCTATCCAGGCCTTAGCTACAGATTTCAGATGGGGAATTATGTATTCTTTCATTTATGCAAAGAACACTTATTCTAGACCTACTATGGACAGGAAAACTGTATTAAGTGCCTGGGGAAATGCAAAGAATAATAAATATTGTCCAGGCCCTCAGGCAGTTTATACTCTAAAATGGGAAGATGAGACATGTCAACAGAGAATTATAATACAACCTAGAATATGATAAATTCCTTTAAGAGAAAAATAAAGAGCTATGAGATTACTCCTTGAGTACAAGTACTGTCTCACTTTTGTGCCTGGAATATATTAGACCTTGTTAGTTGTCTGTTTATTCATTAAAATATGAGTAATGATTTATAACTAATTTATTTAAATTTTAAGTAATTAATTTAAATTTATGTATTTGGATTTTAAGTAATTTACTTTAATTTAAATAAATTTACAGTATTTAAGTTTAATTTTTAAATTTTATAAAAGAACGCTAGATTTTCATTTATTTTATGATTTAAGTATCACCTGGAACCAGGAAGTTCCAGTTTGTTTTCATTAGGCTAATAAATTTTCTGTAATTATCCCCTTTCCCTGATATAATAAAAATAACAGCAGCAACAATATATGTCGATTTATGATTTGTAAAACACTTTCTATCTGTCCTCTCCTTTGAGGTAGCTGCTATCATCCCTATCTTTACTAAAAAGGAACCTGAAGCTGACAGAGATGAAGTAACTTGCCTAAATGACAGAGCTAGTTGATATGTCGGAAGAGAAATTTGAACTTTGGGTCCTCCTGATCCCAAGCTTATTTATCTCCTAAATTAAGCTGCCTTTGCTATAAAATCACATTAGACATCTAGACCTGCTTTAGGAGCACTGTTCTTTCCCCTCAGCCTAATCTCCTTAGGGAACTGTGCTCCCCTCCCATGTAGAAGGGATCACCTGATTGCTGAACCTCTAGGCAGTTCCATGGGATGATGGGACACTGCTTGGAATTGAGTCTCTTTACATGAGCAGTGTATGCTTCTGTTTTCCCATCCAAATCATAAGCTAAGAGTAGAGATGAAGTTTTATCTTTTTTTTTTTTTTTTTTGCATCATCTTCAGTATCATCCTATCTAGATCAGGTGCTCAAAAGATGTTTGTTGGTGATGATTCTAAGAGGTGGACTAAGCCATGTGGAGCAAGGAGGGAGGAAGTGGGAGCTGAACTGAGTCTTAGGGAAAGGATATAGATAAAGACAGTATGTCTTCCCCTCAAAGGCAACGTAAGTCAGGAGAAGAGAACCAGCTTTTTTTCTAATTCAGCACATGGAACCAAGCAAGAACTATATCCACTCTTTCTCTGTATAACAGGGGAAATGCCAGTATAGTTCTAACAACCATGTCTCAGCAAAAAAGTCAACATATGCACAATACATTTTAAAATTTAATCAGCAGTATATAATACTTTGTCTGCCTCTTTCTTAAGTCTGGACAATCAGTAAAATAGTAAATCAAATTCTGATTTGTAGCAGTTGCTGAATTTTAAGATGTAAATGCTCATGTTGAAAATTTAACAGCATTTCTGGTGACTAAGAACTAGACCTAGCACACTCCTGTTACAATCCACCTGGATTAGCAAATCCTGAACAAGCTCTAAGGGTTTTGTTAATACTAATACTGCTACTAATAAAAATGAAGAGGAGGATAACTAATTTATTCTGTAAGTTCTGAAGCTGGATTTGCACTCAAGTCTTCCTGACACCAGACCCAGTGCTCTATTCACTGTATAATCTAACTGTTCCACATTGGCCAGTCCCTTTCTTCATACCATATACATGGACATGTCATACATAACAAAATTGATGAAAACTGGTGAAAAAATTTTGAATGGAAGTATTCCCTATTCCTGAGGACAGATCATTTCACTCATTTTCAGATCTAGGGAAATCTAAGGAAGCTTCAAAAGATAGAGTGATGTTCTGGACTTCAAAACTTGTTTTGAATGGGATTTTGCTGATTCTGCAAGGAAATTCTCTAAGGATTTTCATCAATGAAAACTTTGTCAAGAAAAATAAGGGAATATTAGGGAAATCTGACATGGTAAAGTGAATGTGAGAAGGTGGAGATAAGAAGTTCTAACTACCCCAGTCTACTTGTACCAACTTACAGTGTATGAAGCTTTGGCAGGTACTGAAAAGCTGACCGTCCCACAAACTGGATTGGGTTGTCATAAAAGTGGCTGGAAAGAGAAGATCCAAACTCCCAAGTCACTATATAGCTACAACAATTCTCCCCAAGTCCTTTTACCCACTCAGTTCTAATTTGGTTTTTCCCTTTTTTTCTCCTATCAATGGGAAATGAGTTCAGAGAGACTGAGAAGACACAGCCCTTCTTGTTTCTCTCTGGGAACTCTGGAAAGGCCATTCCATCCAGACCCATACCCCATTCCCACTACCAGAGAGTGCTGGCCCTTACATGGTCTGTAGTAATGGGTTCCCCACAAATGCCTTCTCAGGAATGGCCTTGATGTTATTGTTATGGAAACCCCTAGGAGAGAATAAACCATAGACAGTGAAGAAATGAAAGAGAGAATTAGTACAATGCGAATAATAGACAATCCTTTTAGCTAAAATTCAATTATTTGGTGACCTTTGAAGATCTCTTCCAGCCTTAAACCTAAAAGCTTAAGATCCTATCACCTGTTTCTGAGCCTAAATGCCCTAAGGTCAAATTTTGCCTAAAGCTCTTCTTTGTAAATCAAATTCCTCTTCTTTGCCCTGGGAGGTCTGAGAAAAGAAACAATAAAGTATCTCAAAACTTAAGCTGTCTTTAAAGAACCTATAGGCAATGTGGACTTCTCCAGAATTGGAGTTCTGGAGTTTAGATTCCCCACAAATGGGATTCTTACTCTAGAGGAAATCTGGGTGCTGAGTTTAGACCCCCACATATGGGGTTCTTACTTCTGAGGAGATCTGGTGGGCAGGACTATTTTTAGGAAGGATGCCTCGGTTAAAAAGAACAAAATCTCAGAATGAAGGCTAGCTTCAGGACCACTGATCCAGGGGAAGTGGGGAAGGATATTTACTAACAACGATAGAAAAGGCTGTGTAAGGACCCTTAAGCACCTGTGTCTTCAAGGAGACAAGCAAAACAGGCTAAGTTATAATTTGCATATGTGCTTATGGACAGATCTGTGGAAGAAATGAGGTCAGTGGTACCAAGGGAGCTAATTTCCTGAGCCTGGGGCCATCCAAAATGAGCTCTCTCAGCTTTCCTCTTAGATAACTAAAAATCTGTCTCTTTACTTTCCTTTTCTTCTTTTGCTCATGTATCAGTGGAAGAAATGTCCCTCTAGTTTTTCAAAACTAACTTCTTCACGGGTGCCTTTGATCCCATCACCCCACTCCATTCCTAGATGGTTTTCCCATCAGTCATCCCTTCTATCTTGCATCTTCATAAAGCTTTTTCCTCTCTGCCTACAAATATGCTCTAATATTTCCTTTCTTTAAAAAACAAAATAAATTTCCTTCTCCGGTGTCTTTGATGATGTGATTCTTTCCGATTTTCCTTGTATGTCTATAAGTAGCCCTTTCCCATCCCCTTCAGAGACTTCTCTTCCTCTTTCTGCCCCCCAAATGCATGTGTCTTCCCACCCCTCACTGATTTAAGGTCCTGAGCTTACTTTTGCCTACATTCATTTCTGGAGAAGTTCATCAACTCTTATAGCTGACCCTCTCATCTTTAAGACTCTCAAATCTTCATCTCTACCCTGAATTGCTCCTTTTTTTCTATGATACATTGCTACCTGGATGCCCTAACATCAGTTCTAATCAAAAATGTCTCTAAATGAAATAAAAGCTTATGATTGATTGGTTAATTGTCTCATCTCCTGCCCTTCATAAACCAGTTCCTCCTCTTGACTTCCTTGTTCCTGCTAATAGAACCTTCTCATCATCATCCAGATTCATCTTTGACTCCCTCTTCCTGGCAGCATGAGGTCCAGTTGTGGTGAGGGCGTTAAGACAAAGACCATGTTATGTATCTGGGGGGAGAGGCAACCCCAGGCCAGGGAAGGCGAAGAATCGTTTCTTTTGATGACAAACACAGTAGAAATGCTTCAAGCCAGGCTAATGAGGTCTGTGAGTATTTATTCCTAAGTTGTTGAGGGAGCAGAAGCAACTTTAAAGGAATGTGGACGGGGAGAGGATGAAAGCAGCCCCAAACAGGGGCTCCCTCTGCCTCCATCCCAAACCCTCTGGGACAGCAGACCTCTCTCCTAAGAAGAGGAGACCCATGGAAACCTACAGAGGCTCTTACAATTCCTGGAGTCTGCCAAGGGTCCGGATGGCCACAGGGAACTCCAGCAGCTCATTATAATTCAGGTCTCTGGAAGGCAAGAGCAGAGCAGTTATTAAAGGGGAGGCTTAACAGGGCATGGCAGGGTCCTGGAGAAATGGAAACTTGGCTCTGGATTCAACCAGAGAGATGGGTTTTCCAACCTTGGGGATCCAGCTGCCAATGTCTGGAAACAAATATTCACACTCCATCCTGCTCCCCAAATCACCAGCCATGCATTTTTTCCCTATAAAAAGAGACCATCTGGGGGGAGGGAAGATTCACCGAGAGGAGCTAATTTCACCCAAATGGCCCCCTAAAACACAGGTTAAACTCCAGGAGACACTGACCTATTCCTAGAGATGAAAAAATGGGGAAGGGTTGGCCATGCTCTTTCCTTCTAACACTCTGTCACCAGGACTACCAGGAAGAGCTCCTGCTCCTGCTAGAAGTTTCTCTTGGCATTCTCAGTCTAAGCTTTGGTCCTATTATAGAAAGGGACCATGTTGCAGATTTTTAAAGATTTATGTCTGCCTTCATACGCATGAAATTCATGTCATTTCTAAATGCCCTTAATCTGTGATCCTTTTGCTCAGGTGCCTACCCTGGTGCCTCCTTAGTAATTAGACTGCTCAACCTTTTCTTTTCCTCCCCAGCATCCAGTTCCACCCCCTTCACCTTCACTCCCACCCATCCAGCTCGTCCTGCAGGAGACAATGAGTCAGAGATCCCCAGTGAAGTCCAATGCTGGTCCAGGTAATGAATGGTAAGAAGCTGGGGAGGGTCTAGAGCCCTCACGATGATACCATTCTTTACCTTCTCAGGTCAGCTTCCTAAAGCCACACCCATCTGACAACTGGAAAAAGGCTAGAGCATAGGGACCACGTGGAGGCCCTTTAATTATAGGGCACCTAAGCAGGTTCTGTGGGTATAAATACCATGTTAACACGGCGATAATGACAGACTCCTCCAGATTGCTGGGTCATTACATTTAATAGTCCTGCAGGTAATTCATGGCAACTCTGCACCAGGGCTGAGAGAATCCAGACAAAAGTCTGACAGCCAGCCAACAGCTGCATCATTGTCCCCTAACTTCCCCCTCACTAATTAACCTATTACCCTCAAATCCTTCCCTTGCCATTCATCTATACACATTACATAACCCATTCAATTCCCTCCTTCTCCACCAAGGCCAGTTCCTTGCTCCACTACGTTCCAAACTTAATTTCCAAGCAGACTATTCCATGGTCTGAGAAGGGGAAGTGATGGTAGTCTCATGGCATGGATCTTCCAGGACATCTAATTGAACTTATTCATTTTCCCCAGAAAGAAATTAAAATCTAGAAAAGCTAGCTGACTGTCCTAAGGTCCCACCAACTATAAGTAGAATAGATTCTCTGACTCCCAAATAAATTCAGCGGCTTTTCCATTACCTCACTCTGACCCTCAGTCATTGCAGTAGAGGGATTAATATTAGACAACAGAAAAGGACTTTTCACACCACCACAGGTGGTTGGAGACTAGACTGGGTTATTGGGTTACAGGAAGTGGAGGAGATGAGAAGGAACAGGAAATCCCTTTTCTTAGACATTGGTATGCTTTGAGTCGAGAGGAGTCGAACCTGGAGACAGAGGCATGGGGAAGGAGAACTTTACGGGCAGTCAGGTGGCATGGATTCAAGTTCTATTCTGCTCATTGTATAGTCAAGAGCAAGTTAATTCAATTCTCTGAACCTCAAGTTTCCCGCCCCCTTCAAGATGGGGAAAACAACTCTTCTGCAGCAGGTTCACAGATTTGTTGGAAGGAAAGTGTTTTTATAAAGAACTAGGTAAATGGAAATGATTATTGTGGGTCCTTCTCTGAAATTCTGTGATTCTTTATCTCCAGGTAAGTCCCACTTAATGGCAACTTCCAGAGAAATGACTCTTTTGCAAAGATGACTCTTCATGCTTTCCCTTAAGAATAATGACATATTCTCACAAGAAAATTAAAACTCACCCCCAAAAAAGACAATGAATGAATGGAAGAAGAGCTATTACAAGAAAAAAAAATGAAGTAAGGAAATAATTGCTTCCAAATAGACTAGAAATCTAAATAAATTCAAAGAAGGATTAGTTAGATTCATGGGTGACAGCTTAATCTAAAGTTACACCAAGGGCAGGAGAGTTTTCAAGATTACCTAGGTCATTGAACCTATGTAGATATATGGATGAGCTAATTCCGGCTACCTCATTTGTTTCTAATTTAAGAGGTCTTGAAAGGGTTGTGCCTAAATCTTCTAAACTGATCTCAGAGACAACCACATCCTCCTGCAACCTGTGTTCTGTCACCTCTGAGTGACAAAACCCAATGCTGAGAGGCCATAAAGCTGACTCCTTGGGGCAAAGTGGTTGCTCCTTTTTCTTGTCACTTTCCCTGATCTTTGCTGCAGAAACAAAACTAGATAATTCTTTCTTTTTGTTGTTGTTGTTGTTCAGTCATGGTCAACCCTTCATGAGTCCATTTGGGTTTTCTCAGCAGAGATACTGAGTGGTTAGCCATTTATTTCTCCAGCTCATTTTGAGTAAACCAAGGCAAACAAGGCTAAGTGCTTTGAGCATAGTCACACAGCCAGCAAATATCTGAGGCCAGATTTGAAATCAAGAAGATGAATCTTTCTGCCTCCATCCTTGGAACTCTCCTGGAACTGCCCTTCTTCTGCAGGTGCTTTTCCAGAACTAATCTCATAGGCTGAGAGAAATTAGATTGAAGAAATAGCTCAGTTGGAATAGGCAAAGAGCACATGGCAGGGGCGATATTTGTACATTTAATCAAGAAATTAAGAGAAATTATCTGCAAAAAATTACATTTGCTATCCTTCGTGCCTAGAATACATTCCCTTAATTACTCAGGACTCATGCCATCCTTTCTTTCCTTCATGAAGGATCACAAGTTCCACCAACTACCTAAAGCTGCTGATTTCCCTTTCTGTTAACAGCTCCTCTCCCAGGCTACTTTCTGTTTTATTATTGTGTACTTATTCTCTTTATTCTGTTTTATGCTTTGTATTTGTATCCCTTGGACAGTGCCTGGAACATAGTAGATGCTTAATAAATTGTTGATTGAATAGCAGATTACAAACAAACATAATCTGGATTAGTCCATCCAAGTATCTATAGTGGTTCAATGATCTAGGTAATTTTGAAAACCTCCTTACCTTGGTGTTGTGTATGCATAGCTTCAGATTAAACTGGGTTTTTTTTTCTATGTAGCATTTTCTAATACACATCCCCATCTTTGCTTAAGGGTTCTTTCCATCTTTCTAACCAGCCAGAGTAGATCCTCCTAACCATATAGTCATAGATAATAGCAAACAATTCCTTTCCAGATAGGGCACTGTGTAGAACCTGCTTAAAACAACACCAGAAACACTGAGTCTTCTGGTTAGTGGCTTTGGTTTAACAGAGCTGCCCTTCTTGGGGAAGTTGGAAGCACAGTATGTATGACAAGCAGCTGAAGAAATGTCCCTTCCTAGCAAATGATGCAGCTGCTCACCTCCCTTCCAGAATGTTTTACAATGTTCTGAATGCCAATTGGAAAACTGATTCATAATTTTATAGTCTATTATCTTTAATAGCCCAGAATCAAAACAAATGTTGTAGAGTTAATTATTCTGCTCATTCCCAAGAGCTCAGTGCAAAAAGGAAAAAGTCCCAGCAAGGAGAAGCTGACCAAAGCAAGAAACCAATCTTCTGACCCGTCTACAAACTATAGCTTGCACCTTTTGGCAGACTTGCTGCTAAACCTTTATACTGTTTCGGGGGCCATTTCATAAAATCAAAATGATTTCTAAATCTATGTGCTACAAAATAACCAAAGGATATGTTTAAAGTACATTCTGACACCCACTTAAAGCAATGAAATGCACATCCACAATTGCTATGTAAAATTAGTGGGGGAAGGAAGGGAAGAAGAGAAGAGAAGAGAAGAGAAGAGAGAAAAGAGAAGAGAGAAACAAAGAGAAAAACAGATAGAGACAGAGTCAGTCAGAGATAGAGACAGAGTTAGAGAAAGAGAAATTGGTTGTGGTCCAGTCCTGTGATTCCTTTGGAATTAAGGAATTAACTCTTGATGAGGGAACTCCTACTTGTAAAGCAGAGTGCCAAATAGTCTGTGCCTAATAAATTTAGAAAGTTGCCCGATACACTGAGAAGTTAATTGACTTGTTGAGGGTCACACAACAATGGGTGATTTTAAAAATGGGGCTAGAATGCAGGCTCCCTGATTCCAAGACCAGTCCTCTATATCTGGCCACACTCTGAAGAACTTGATTCTCTTAATGTCCTAAAGATTATTTGTAGATGCTCAGAGAGTCACAGAAGATCAGAGTTGGAATAAGCATTTGTCCAACTCCCTCAGCTTACACAGCAAGTTGGTGAGAGAAGGAACATTAGAACTCAAGTTCCCTGAATTGTTTCATTGCATCATGCACATTACACAGTGCATTTTAAGTGGAGTCTCAGCTGGCTACAAAATGAAAGGTTCATGGTAGAATGTGAAGGGGGATGAAGACTTAAGTAAACTCATAAGTAAGTATGGGAGCTGGGAAGAGAAGATGGTAAAATAATGGGAATTAAGATGTAGTTCATTTGGTGTATATTTCAGAACCAAGTATATATATATATATGCACATATATATAAGGTTTGAGAATTGTGAGTATTATTTATGGGCACGTAAGTTGGGCATAACTGAAATGACTGAACAATAATTCATTTTTTGGTATCATTCCTAGCTTTTCTCCTCACATGTAAAAAATTAGTTCACAGTTTTCAGATATAATGAGTAACAACAGTTATGAAATTCATTATCTAGGGTTCTGTTTGTGTTATTATTCTCATGACTGATTACTCATTTTTATCTTGATCAGAGATATCAGTACTAGAAAATATAGAACAAGGCAAATTTCTTAGTGTGACTTAAAAAAATTTGTTGTTTAGTCACTTAAATTGTATCCAACTCTTCATGACTCCATTTGAGGTTTTCTTAGCAAAGACACTGAAGTGGTTTGCCATTTCCTTTTCCAGTTCATTTTACAGATGAAAAAACTGAGGCAAGCAGAGTTAAGTGACTGGTTCAGTATCATACAGCTAGGAAGCATCCAAGACCAGATTTGAACTCACGAAAATGATTTTTCCTGACTTGGTAATCTATTCATTTCACCAACTAGTTGCTGTCTTATGAAACTTTAGATACTCCAATACACATGTGAATAAAGATATTAACATTTGTTTTAAAATAAGTAATCAAGAAATGAGTTTTAAGAATAAAATATAAGCAAAACAATTCATTAATTTACTAATAGAACTTCTCTGTTGCAGACAGATATGAATATGTTTTACACCTGGGTTTCCTGTTTAGACCATATCACTTTGTCATATCTGGAACAAAAATTATGATAAGCAACTTAAATCAAAATAACCGATACAGACATGATCAGGGTAGTAATTAGTAATATTTTTATCTGTGTAAAATTGAAACTCAAAGATCCACTTTCCTTTCATTCTCCTGTGTGTTGCTCTGCTAATTTGCATCTATCTGATAACAAAGTTGCTAATTGCCACTCTATAACATGGATTTAGGAACATAGACTCTTAGAGTAGAAGATGGTTGCTAATTCTTCATTTTTGAAGAGGCTCAGTGACATCATGGGGTGATGTCTTGACTTGTGCATAAATTGGATTTAAGTGAGGCAAAGTTGCAAAAAGTGTTCGGCCTCAGTCTCCTTTCCAGAATCATCTAAGACAAAAATCAAGATGACTGGTGATGGCCCAGATTGTGGTGGATGACCTTGACGTCTTTGATGTCTGACTAAGCTGTAAGCGCTCCATAGCGGCTGTGTTAGCTGCCTTCATGACCATTGGAACAAATTGTTCTCATCCGCCCATTCTGCCAGGGGAAGTCTTCACATGCTTGTGGTTGACATCCCTCTAAGAAGGAAATGGCAAACCACTCCAGTATCTTTGCCAGGAAAACCCCACATAGGGCCACAAAGAGTCAGACATAACTGAAATGACTGAACAACAAAAAAACAACTCACCCACAGGTCTGAAGGCTGAAGGTTACCCTCACCTGATGGTTTACCAGAGTAACAGGCTGACAGACCAAGAGCCGTCAAAGACCTCAAGGACTGTCAAAGACCTCAAGGACCAAATAGTTCAAAGCCCTCATTTTATAGATGAGGTAATGGGGGTTCATGGAAGTTAAGTGAATTTCTCAGACCTATCTGGGGGGAGAACTTGATCCCAGGTCTTCTTACCCCAGAGTCACTGTTCTTTCCTTAGAGATTATTTTGTCCAACTACTTTCCCAGGGTGGGAAGAAACTTTCTCTATAACAACCCTTAATAGGCAGCCACTCAGGCTCTGCTATCTATCTCTAACATCTGCTCCCTTTGCAAGGAGGCCATTCGACTGTTGTCGGACAGCTCTAGCTATTACAACTACAGCTCTAGCTATTATAACTACTCCTGGGATTTTGCTAAAGAGAAGAAGCAAAGTCCAGAGGATACAGTCTCAGTCTCAGATCAGTGAGATCAATTCTGGGTAAGTCTAAGGAAGGTCACAGCCCCCCAATGCACTTGGTCACCTCTCTCAAACTTCACATTGCAGAGTAGATGCCTACGTGCACTGGTGTTGCTTACTGTGTTCACTCAAGTTCGTTCCTAGGAAATCACAGTTTGATGAAAAAAATAAATTAGAAACCTGTTTTCCTTAAATTCCAATCATAGATCTCAATTTTTTATGGGGAGATACAGAATAAATGAATTTTTTTCTTTATATGACAAGCCAAAGGATCCATCTTTGAGCCTTAGAAAACCCATTCAGGAGAACCAGGAAAACATTACACAATAACAGAAACATTGTGTGATAATTAACTTTGATAGACTTAGCTCTTCTCAGCAATACAGTGATCTAAGACAATACAAAAGACTCATGATGGAAAATGCTATCTATGTCCAGAGAAAGAACTATAAAGTCTGAATACAGATGGAAGCATATTATTTTCACTTTCTGTTGTTGTTTTTTCTTTCTCATGGTTTTTCCCTCTTCTTCTTATTCTTCTTTCACAACATGGCTAATATGTAAATGTGTTTATTATGATTGTTCATGTATAACCCATCTTGGGGATGGGAAAGGAGCGGGAAGGAAGAAGAAAAAATTTAGAGCTCAAAATCTTACAAAAAGGAATGTTTAAAAATAACTTTAAATGCAATTGGAAAAAATAAAGTACTATTAAATGAAAAAAAAAAAGAAAGAAAGCCCACTTTAGCTTTCTAGATAGTGAGCTTTTTTTCAGAACTGTTTCAGGGACTTTTGCCTTCATTCTTAGAGTTTTCTGTCCTAGATTCTAAAATTTCCTGAGTTCTTCTTTACAAGGCTGTTATGAATAAAAAGCTTTGTAAACCTCAAAGCACTTGTAAATGTGAGTTATTGTAATAATGGCAGACATTTATGGGTTGCCTCAAGGGGTGCAGTGGACTTTAGATACATTATCTTATTTCATCTTCACTTCAGTGAGTTAGGTATTTTATTAGCCCCATTTTGCAGATGAGGTAAATAAAACTAAGAGGTGAAGTGATCTGATTGGAGTTACACAGCTAACTATTGTCTGAGGCAGAATTTAAATCCAGGTCTTCCTTACTCCAAATCCAATATTCTATTCATTATTTTTTGTAATTCAGTCATTTTTTCAGTCATGTCTGATTCTTTATGACCTGCTTGGCACATAGTAAGCACTGCATAAATGTTTTTATTCAGTCATTTCAGTTGTGTTCAACCCCATTTAAGGTTTTCTTGGCAGAGATACTGGTGGTTTGTCGTTTCCTACTTAAGCTCATTTTACAGATGAGGAAATTGAGGCAAACAGTGAAGTGACTTGCCCAGGGTCACATAGCTAGTAAGTGGCTGAGGTCAGATTTTAACTCACGAAGATGAGTCTCCCTGACTTCAGGTCTGGCTCAGTATGAACTATGATGCCATTTAGCTGCCTTACTATTCACTGTTAGTTGTTCTCAAAGTTTGTAGATTCCTTTATTGAGGACCTCCCCCAAAAGCTTTTGTTTCTGTCAGTTATCTGTATCAGTGTTTCACCATATTAGAAATTAAAACATCTTACCATTACTCTGAAAACAATTTAAAAATCATAAATCTCCTTATAGAGTCTTAGAAACCCCAGACTATACTATGTCTGACTCCCAACCTAAGTCTTGAATCAAAGTCCCTTGACTTTCTAGCCCCTGACCCACATTGGCTCTCTGAGTTTCACCATGTGTTGTACCTGTTCCCTTTCTTTTACTGCTAGTACTGTCTCTAGGGGACTGGTTGCAGCATCCATGCTGTCTTTCCCATCTACTCCCTGACTCCTTGCATTCTAGACAACACGAATATATTTCCTAGGATTTACTTAAAAGGAGAAAAGGGAAACTACAAATTTTTTAAATGTGATCACTATAATTGGACATTGGATATGGTCTAATCAGTACAATGGAATTTTCATCTCCTTTGAGCTGAATACTGTTCTTCTATAAATGTAGCATAAGTTTGTTTTATTTTATTTATTAATAATCATATCACAAGGACAATTAGGTGGTACACTGAATAGAGTCTTGCTCCAGCCTCTATTTACCTCAGTTCCTCATCTATAAAATGAAAACACAATGGAGAAGGAAATGACAAACCAATCTACTATTTTTGCCAAGAAAACCCCCTGGCTTTGTCCACGGGGTCATACAGAGTCAGACATGACTGAACAACAACTTCATCATATTGCTAGTTTATATTGAGCTTACAATCAACTAAAGCTTTCAGACTGTTTTTTTATGACTTGTTGCAAAATGTTCATAGTTGACATTCAAAGACAATTTAAACAAAATTGAACAATGTCTCCTCTACCCGGTACTTGAGCGAATTGATTATTTCAACCTAAGCGCAGGACTTATATTTTCCTGTCTCTGTCAACGTGAATGAACCTCAGTCCAGAAAGAGTAGAATAAACATGAGTAAGTGAACAGAAACCTACAAGAAAGAAGATCACTAAGAGAAAAGAGGAAGCTCCTTTCTAAATTCCATCTTGTTTGTTTTGGTCCAGAGCTCATATCTGTTGAGATCCCTTTGGGTCATTATTCTGGTATGTAATGTGATATCTATTCCTCCTAGCTTCATGCCCTCTGAAAATCTCACAAGTTTGCCAGTAATATTTCTATTTGAGATAGTAATAAAAATGTTAAGCACGTAAGGACAGGGCCCTGTAGGACAACACTAGGAACTTGCTCCTCCCTCCTCACCACCCCCAGGTTAGCATAATCTTTTATTAATCAACACCCAATCTCAGTCAGCTTTGAGTCACCCAACTTAGAATTCTTCATCTTTTTTACAAGTTTATCATTAGAAACTTTTATCAAATGCTCTGATGAATTCAAGTTACATCATGTTTGCAGCATCCCCCACTCTATTCCTTTTAGTTGCCCCATATAAAAAGGAAATAAGATTAATTTGGCAAGAGTGGCTTTTTTTTTCTTAATGAATTTGCCCTGATTCCTAATGATTACCATGATTAACTCATCCCCCAGTTCAACATCAGTTTATTGGTCTGTAGTTTCCAGAACCCATTTTTGTCTTACTTTTGAAAATCTTTGCTTTTCTCCAGTCTAACTGGCAATTCTAGCATTCTCCATGATTTCTCCCAGGTCACCAAGAGAAACTCCATGAATTTCTCTTCATACTGGGATATAATTAATCAGGCCCGGAGATTCAACATAATCAGATGTTTTCTAATTATTTCTTCATCTTTTTCATAGGTTTCTAGTCTCTCTTACTCATGTTTCTTCTACACTTTCTAGACTGAAAATAATTCAAGTTGACAGAGAAAAAAGAAACAAACTATGAATTGAGTAGTTTTTTCTCTTTTGTTTGTTAACATTTGTTCAGCCTTGGATAAGAGTATTATTCCTTTTCTTTTCTTCTTATCCCCCAAATTTCAATGCATCTATCATCTTATTAGATTATGATTTTCCTTACCACTACACACCTGTCAGATTGGCTAAGATGACAGGAAAAAATAATGATGAATGTTGGAGGGGATGTGGGAAAACTGGGACACTGATGTGCTGTTGGTGGAGCTGTGAACAAATCCAACCATTCTGGAGAGCAATCTGGAATTATGCCCAATTTTGAATTGAAGCCTCAGATCAGAGCTTCTTCATAAACAGTAACTTCAGATGTGACTTGTTTTCTGTCAGGTATAAAGCCAATGGTCCTTATATAATTGTTCCATAGTATTTAGCAGCTATTTGATTTATAATTTCTCAGCTACAACCTTCAAAATTCTGAAAGCATTTATGTGTAAATGAGTTGAAAAACTATAATTCACTGCAACCATATTTACATTAGTAAATACCCTTTGATCCAGCAGCGCTACTACTGGGCTTATACCCCAAAGAGATACTAAAGAAGGGAAAGGGACCTGTATGTGCCAAAATGTTTGTGGCAGCCCTGTTTGTAGTGGCTAGAAGCTGGAAAATGAATGGATGCTCATCAGTTGGAGAATGGTTGAGTAAATTGTGGTGTATGAATGTTATGGAATATTATTGTTCTGAAAGAAATGACCAGCGGCATGAATACAGAGAGGCTTGGAGAGACTTACATGAACTGATGCTGAGTGAAATGAGCAGAACCAGGAGATGATTATACACTTCAACAACGATACTGCATGAGGATGTATTCTGATGGATGTGGATTTCTTTGACAAAGAGAAGATCTAACTCTGTTTCAATTGATCAATGATGGACAGAAGCAGCTACACCCAAAGAAAGAACACTGGGAAATGAATGTAAACTGTTTACATTTTTGTTTTTCTTCCCGGGTTATTTCTACCTTCTGAATATAATTCTCCCTGTGCAACAAGGGAACTGTTCAGTTCTACAAACAGAAGTATTGTATGTAGGATATACTTGACATATTTAACTTATACAGGACTGCTTGCCATCTAAGGGAGGGGGTGGAGGGAAGGAGGGGAAAAATCGGAACAGAAGAGAGTGCAAGGGATAATGTTGTTAAACCCTGGCATGGGTTCTGTCAATAAAAAGTTATTTAAAAAAAAAAGATTATGATTTCCTTGAGGACCGCCTCTCTTTGTATCTCAGCACTGGGCTTGGAGTTGGGAACTTGAGTTCTAAACTAGCCTCAGACCTGCTGGCTATGTGACTCTGGAAAGTCACTTAACCTCTGTTTATCTCAGTTTCCTTACCTATTAAAAGGGAATAACAATAGCACCTATTTCTCAGGGTTGTTGTGAGAATCAAATAAGAAAGTATTTGGAAAGTACTTAGCACAGTTCCAGGAACATAGTAGGTACTAGAAAAATCTTGGTTATTTTTATTCTTTTTAACGGTGTTTCCAGCATAGTAAATGCTCAAAAAATATTTGTTGATTTGTCTTTCAGTAGTACAGATAGCAACTCATCCTCACCTACTCATTTTGTGCTATTCATGTCTCTATCCTCCCCAAAAATAACCACAGAGAATCCATTTGTAAGATACTACCCATGTGTTATGTGTATATTTTGGTTGCTGAAGGGGACAAAATGAAAGAACATTTGTGTACAAGAACACTGATAAAATCAGCTTGAGGAGAAACACAGATCTTTAGAGAAAAATGCTTGAGAAGAGACTGGGCTAAGTGGAATTGTTTGAAGGCAGAACACAAATTAATGTAAATATAGTTGCAGTGCATTATAGTTTGTCAACTCATTTACACACAAATGTAATTTATGTGTAAAAAATTTTTTAAAATCTTGAAGGTTGCAGCTGAGAAATTATAAATCAAATAACTCAAACCTCAAACTTTTTAAATAGGGGGCCAGTTCACTGTCCCTCAGACTGTTGGAGGCCCGGACTATAGTAAAAACAAAAACTTTGTTTTGTGGACCTTTAAATAAAGAAACTTCATAGCCCTGGGTGAGGGGGATAATGATCCTCAGCTGCCACATCTGGCCACGAGCCGTAGATTGAGGACCCCTGCCAGGTAGATCATAACCCCTTGGTACCGTCTCATCTTGTGTAAGCCTTGTCCAAACAGCATGTTAAAGGTCTTTCTCTAGATCTCTTGAAGAGCCAATTCTTTTGATTGATTATGGATCATGTTTAAAAAACTCCACAATGTTTAACTGGTGCAAATAATACAATTGTCATCTGATCAAATGGAAATGACATATATGAAATGCTTTGCAAACTTCAAAATACTATATTCTCCAAAACAGGAGCAACTGGAGCATCTCTCCACATCTCTAGGGAATACATTTTCCATTTGACCTCTACGTTGGACTTTCTCTACAATGGTGGCAAACAACTTTGACAAGAATAGTCTTCCTGTTTTATGCTTCACTTGATAGTAATAATCAGAATATTGCAGAACAAAATTATCTTTGTGTTGCCTCTAGCAAAAAATCTTTTAAAATCTTAATTCATGAAAAACAAAATACTGATTTTTTTAAAAATGATCTTAATTTGTGGATTAGCGATATCTTGCTGTTTTTTGTCTTCTCCAAGCAAATACTTTAATAGTAAAAACAAACAAACAAACAAAAAACTAGCTCTCTGAGGCCCTTATAGTTTTTCAAGCCTTCAGTCAATTATGTAATTATAAAAATGTAGACTGCTGTGGAATGGCATTTGCAAAAACTCACCTGAATCTATTAATATTAGATTTAATAGAGACAAATAGAAAGTTCTACATGATTTAAAAAAAAATCAATCTCCAAATACAAAAGGGGGGAAGCGCTGGCTGGTCAATAATTTCTAAGAAAAAGATCTGGGAATTTTAGTAGACTACAAGCTTAACATGAATCAACATGTTTGTTTTTTTGTTTTGGGAGTTTTTAGTTTGTTTTCTTGATTTTTGTTTTTTTTAGACTAGGTTTCATTAGTTTCACCCAGGCTGGAAATACAGTTGCTATTCAAAGGCCCATTTCTATTATTAAACATCTTGGTAGCTTTGACCTGTGGCCCCAAGCTCTCAGAGGCTAACATATTGATGCCCAACTTGACTAACTGCAGCTCAGAACTCCACTCTCAGCTCCCCCAATGTCAGGGATTATAGGTGATTGATTGATTGATCGATTGAGGATCCAGGCAGATCTTTAAGTCTGTAAATTGCTTTTGTAGCAGGAGGTTTTCAAAACCAATGAAATCAAAGGTCTACCTTATCCTCATTATGCCTCTGAGTTTATTGAAGAAACAAAAAATGGATAGAGACAGTGTGCTTGAGGAGAATCGTGCCAAATAAAGCAGGACATAAACTTGTCATTTTAAAAAAAAGCCACTTTAACATATATTTCTACCATGTTTAACATATTGGACTACTTGCCATCTAGGGGAGGATGTGGGGGAAGAGGAAAACAATTGGAACACAAGGTTTTTCAAGGGCTAATTTTGAAGAATTGTCCACACATATGATTTGAAAAATAAAAAGCTTTAATTTTAAAAATCTACTTAATTAGGGCTTCACCTGAGGAAACTGTCCCTAGCTAACTCTTCCCTCCCTCTCAGTCCCTTTTCCTCTCTTCTCTAAACCAGCTGAGATGGGAGAACTAATAGTGAAAGCTGCAGACCCTCTGGCCAGTAGGGAAAGATGGGATAATGGCATTGCAGGGGTGACCTTGGCTCCCCCTGGTGCCAGCACGATGAGAAAGGGAATGTCATACCAAGTATAACTATTAATAACTCGTCATGGTCACAAAGCACAAGCAAACTCAATGGGTGGCTCAATTTTCTGCCTGTTAAAAGTCATTAGTGGTTCCTTGGGGGAAGCCAGAAAAAAAAGCTTTATATGGAACAATAAATTCCTCCATAGGCCACAAAAACCCCACAAATTTGCAGCTAATAAAGCCACAAAGGCATGATGATTAGGAATTGGAGGGGAAACAGTTTCTCATGATGACAGTCTCAGCAGAGAGCTAGACCCTAAAGGCAGCATGGTTTACAGGGTTGAGTGTTCCAGCTAGAAGCTAGGGGACTTGGGTCCTAGTTCTGGCTCTCCTACAAACTATATGACCTTGTATAAACATTTGTAAACTGAGGATTCAGATTAAAAAAAAAAAACTTGGGTTTTGTTGTTGCTCAATCATGTCCCAACTCTCCTTGACTCCGTTTTGGAGTTTTCTTGGCAAATACATTGGAGTGGTGGGCTATTTGCTTCTCCAGCCCATTTTACAGATAAGGAAACTGAAGCAAACAGGATTAAGTGATTAGTCCAGAGTCACACAGCTAGGAAGTGTCTGAGACTGGATTTGAATTTAGGAAGAGGAGAGTCTAAACTCCAGGTTGGGCATTGTGCACTATGGCGCCACCTAGCTGTCCTACTAGTAAGAAGACTTGCAGCTGAATCCTGCCACCTATTGTCTTTCCTTCTCTCCCATTCCCTGGTTGGTATATGAGCTCTTAGTAAGCAGTAAACACTTTCTTTCCTCTTTTTGTAACATTTGTATCTCTAGTGCTTACATAGTACTTCACATGTAACCAATACTTCAGAGATTTTTTTTTACTCATTCATAAGACATGATCTCAGAAAATTATAATATGTTATATCATGTATATTACAGATCAGATTACAGATACAATTAATTAAGGATAAGTAACATAGCCAGTTTAGAAATAAAAGTAAGCACTTCATGGAACAGAAATTAATTTGAGAAAATTTGAATGAAATGTATTGTAGAAGGCACAATCTTAATTAGATGGCTAAATATTTTTCTGAACTTAGCGCTAACATATATCTATGTATGTATATGTATGTATATATATTACCCACAGCTGACAATCATCAAGGAAAAAATATTTATTTAATATATACCTTACATATGCAGTAAAGCATGATGAAAGGCAGGTAGGTGGCGCTGCAGTGGATAGAGTACTGGGCTTAGAGTCAGGACTCCTTCCTGAATTCAAATCCTGCCTTAGACACTTACTAGCTGTGTGACTCTGCGTAAATCGCTTTACCCTACTTACCTCAGTTCCCTTATGTGTAAAAAGAGCTAAAGAAGGAAATAGCAATCTACTCCAATGTCTTTGCCAAAAAAACTTGAAATCATGAAGAGTTGAACATGACTGAACAATAACAACAACAAACACATGTACACGAGAAGCTCCATGATGTAGTGAACAGATAGTTGATCTTGGAGTCAGGAAGATTTGAATTCTGACTTATACCGAGTGTGGCCAAATCACTTAGCCCCCAATGCTTAAGACTGTCGAGGCAATTTTATGACTGTTCAGTATAAAGAAAGTTGGGTTGGAATTCCCCAATCCAGAAATTCACCATATACTTAAATCACAGGGTCAGACTTCATCCCTACTGAGAAAAAGGTCACAGTTGTGATGGGGTAGAAGGAGTTTTGCACCAAAAGACAAGGGAACTCAGTTTCTGCTCTCTAATCTACCTTCCTCAGGAGATGATAAGAAGATAAATGACACAGGAGAGGTGTCTTCAGTTAGGTAAGGGAAAAAAAAAGGATTGGGGGAGGTTTTTAAAGTTCATTATAATTACAAATGGTTATTAGTTGCCTATTGACTCGATTCCTGTAATAGGCCACCCTCCACCTGAAGGGAGAAAAGGAGCAGAGAATTAGACCATAATCAGAGGGCCTACACTCCAGAACCAATACTGCTACTTACTATCTGTGTGATCTTGGGGAAAAATCACTTAAACTCTCTTGGTTTTATTTTTCTTCTTCTGTAAAATTAAGATTCTATTTAGGGAAAAAAAAGAGCAGGAAATACGTCCATAAAGAAATGCCAATTTTCAATCCTTAGGGCCTAGAAGCTATTTTCTAGATGTCCTTCTCTGTCCTACCATGCTTAGTGATACTATCTTGTGACATCACAAAGGGTACCACCAATTAGGATGCCCATTTCCACAACCTGGTCTTCTAGGGATCTGCTAGATTTATGGAGTTGAAAGTTATTTGGTTTTTGCTAAGATTTCCATTAGAATAGTGTGGATGGGATCAATTGAGCATCTCTTAAGGAGTCTATATATTGTTCCTTTCTCTTGGGACCATTTCTCTGTTTACATATGGAGTTGCGGGAGAGGAGGGGAAGATGGAGGAGGGCAGGAGTGCTCCTAAGGAATTGGAGGGAAAGAGAACCTTTTCTCCCTTTTTTTCTTGGAAAAAAAATATTGAAACATAAAAAGCTGGGAGAGAGAATGTGGATCTGGGACCAAGGGTTCAGTGTTAGTGAAGGACTAGTAAAGGTTTAGAGGAAGGGTGGAGGCCATTATGATGAGAAGATTCAGGCACTGGAAACTATAGAAGAGAACATAATTTTCTTCATAAAATCTCTGATTCCCCATCTGCAAATGGGATCAGCACTTGAGCTCTCTGGATTATCCCAGAGAAGATAATCTGATAAAAACCAAATAAAAAGAGTGATTGGTAGTACAGTGGATAGAGTACCCAGCCTACAGTGAAGAAGACTCCTCTTCCTGAGTTGAAATCTGACCTCAGACAATAACTAATTGTATGACTCTAGCCTCAGTTTCCTCATCTGCAAAAGCAGGAGAAAGAATTAGCATTCTATGTCAGTGTCTTTGCCAAGAAAACCCCAAAACAAGATCACAAAGAATTGGACGTGAATGGAAAATGACTGAAAACATTAACAAAAATGACTAGCACCATGATAACTCTATAATTTAAGTAGCGCCAGTCCAAGCAAATCACAGATCCTCACTCATTGCTAGACAGTTCTAAGGGCAGAGACAGAATAAGGACAAAATCAGTTGAGTTTTCTTAAGGTGAAGTCTACTGGGATCAGTAGTTCTGAGAGAAGGGAATGTTTCTGTCAGAGCCATTTGGTTTCATGGAAACAGATCATTGGGTAAAGAGGGTGGTATTTGTGTTATGGAAGAAGGTTTCACATGGAATGTATGTTATTATATTATAAGAGAGGATTCCGTAAATTCCTGCATGGCCATTTTTTTTTTTCTCTCTCTGTGTTCTCACACAAATACTGCTCCCAATTTAGAAAGAAACTTGGGGCCAGACTTCCTCTGTTCTCACTAGGGCTGTGGGCTCATTCTCTAAGCGAGAAAGGCCCCACTGCCAATATGGTTCCAATTGGGCTGGATTTATTTAACAAGACTATAACAAGGCCCTAAGATGACAGCCTGACCAGGAAATAAGGGCTGATTAGATAGATGTATGTCTCTGCTGTACCCACATCCATCTCAGACCTAAAGGACATCAAACTTTCAACCCTGAGATCTAGGAATGGGTCCTTTGGAATGGAAGTGAGATGAACAGGATTTGGGATGATGTTCTGATGTTTTTGTCCTGAATTTCAACTTTAGATAGTCTTGGGGAGAGCCAGTGTTATTGAGCAACAGCACTGTTTTGGCAGGAATGATTATACCAAGACCATTTCATTAATTCCCCTGCTTCTGTACGTAGTGCAAATAGCAATTGTTTTCTGTTCTGCCCAGAAACTCTGAGGGTCTTCCCCTCTTAGACTGATTCTTCTGTGAAGGCAAACTAGACCATCATTTGCCACAATTCTTACTCAGCCTTTAACTACCAAATGGGTGTTGCCTCAGACAAATTGATGCCTGGAGAAGACTTTAGTTTAAAAGAGCTAAGGTCTCCCCACTGGGGCCCTCGTCAGTGGTCCTGACCCATGTCTTAGTCCTATACTCTGATGATTCTGGAGGACAGATTAAGATTTATAATTTTGCACAGCCCTGACTTGTTTGAATTCAATTCACTTGAAAGTCAAGACATCACCCTCAAACAACAACACAGTTCTCCCCACGCAGAGCAGGGTACTAGGCTATAGCTTCCTGGAGAAAACACTAGTATAGTTACTCCCTTTCCTAGTGTTTCCCAATGTAGGTTACTGGGAAGTCATATATTAGATAACTAATCTATGAAACAGTCATTGTATTGGGTATTTTAATTGGGGAGATAAACATATATAAAACTATATAACATAAATATAAAATATAATAATTGATAAATATTACAAGGCAAGAGACCTAGTTTTTATTCTCTGTTCCCCCACTGATTAACTGTGTAATCTAGAGCAAATCATTTAACATTCAGAGACTTCAGGTTCCTCATCTAAAGGCAGCTAGGTGGCTCAGTGGATAGAGTTTTGGATGTGGAATCAGGAAGACCTAAGTTCAAATGTGATTTAAGCTACCACCTATCTCCCAGAGTTGATGTTAAGATCAAATGAGACAATAAAGGAGTTTAGCACAATCCCTAGTACAGAACAGGTGTTATTAAAATGCTATTATTATTTTAAATAATTTTTTCCTAATTACTTGTAAAGACAATTTTTGCCATTTTTTTTTTTTTGAGTTCCAAATTTTTTCTCTGCCTCTCCCTTCCCCCATCCCTGAGATGGTAAGCAATGCGACACAGATTATACATGGACAACATAAATGCTATTATTATTATTTTTGTCTGCCTTGAGGTAAGGGGCTGGACCAATAGATCTTTGGGAATCCCTTCCTGCAGATCTATATGATTCCATGATCTTTGCCTATAAGCTTGCATCTTGTGGATGAGCTATGTGTTTTCCAGAACTAAAAGGGAGTGGAAGGTGCAAATAGCTGGAATTAGCATTGTTGTCTGCTTTTGTCGAGAACAGAGTCAGACTGACAGCCTTTCCCCTCCTCCCTCCTCTCTTCTCTTTCCATCTCCTGTTTTTTTTCCTTGGTCTTCTGGAGGACCTTCTCTATAACCACCCCTCTACTCCAGAAGAAACAGAGACGGGCTGCCCTTCCAAGGGGTTGTGTCTCCTGTCTGCTCACTACCTTTCTAGGGTCGTTTCCCAAAATGAGCAGGTCTGTTTCAAGCTGAGAGGGTACGGGAAATTTTCCCCTAGGTCAATGTTTGGGACATTTCTTTGGACACACTTGAATGATCCTGTGGAGAATGATTACTCATCCCCCAGCCTTATAACTAGGAAGTCCTATCTTTCTTTATAGGACCAGTGTCTTTGAGAAGGCAATTGTCTTCCTGCCTAAGATACTTTGGGGATCCAATGCTGTTTCCATTGTCAGAGGAATAGAAGAAACATTAGTATGCTTAGCCCCATTTGGAAGGTGGGTGGGGGTGAGTGAGCAAGCATATGTGTCTATGTTGTATGTATGGTGTTATACGTGGGTGTCCTTTGAATGAGCAGTACGTGGTACGCATGTGTCTATGGTGTGTGTGTGGTATGTATTTCTGGGAGTCTGTGTGTGTTGGGTGTGTATGATTTGTGGAGGGGGGTAATTGAGTGTATCTATGCATGTGGGGTGTGTGTGTGTGTAAGCAGAGGACCCCTTCCAGCATCCCCCACCCCACCCTGAGGTGGAATAGCTGGTGGGTGCCTTCTCTGGCTCCTAGGAGGAGGCTGGAAGGGAAGCCAAACCGCAGCTCAGCCCTCAGGGGTTTGATCCTCCCCTCTTGGAGTCAGGGTGAGAGATGAGTGAGTGGTAGAGATGTAAGGAGGCTGGGCCAGAGGAGAAGCAAAGAAGAACTTACATGAAAAGCTTCAGGAGAGATAACTGGAGGGAGGAGAGAAAGGAAAGGAGGGAGAGGAGGAACAGAGAGAAGAACATAGAGAGTGACAGAGATAGAGCCAGAGACACAGAGAGAAATAGAGGGAGAAAGAAAGAGAGAGGAAGAGAGAGAGGGAAAGAAGGAGGTAGAGATAGAATTGGGCCAATTGGGCAACAATTAAAAAGTGTGAACATTGTTTCTGCTCCCTTTCCACATCTGCTTCAGCTGCTAGGGGCCCCAACAAATGCCCCAAGCAACCTGGAAAAAGGAGAACACTTTTCTCTTTTTTCTTAAAGATCAAAAGCATTGAAGCCTTAAAAGCTAGGGGAAAGATTGGCCCCTTAAGTCATTGCTGGTTTGGGGTGGGGTTGGGGAGATTTGGTGAGAGTGATGGATAGAAAGATTTAGAGGAAAGGTAGAAAAGATGATGAGGTTCAGGTTCAGGGATGGGGAAAAACATCTTTCTTCTCATGGATTCTCTATTTGAATCTGAAAAGTGGGTTCTGTACTTGAGCTTTGTGGGAGTAATAGGGGTGGAGAGGGCCCCAGATGAAAGGAATAGTGGGGTGATTGCTCTGTAATTAAACTAGCACTAGCCAACTTAGGAGCAGCAATCTAGAGGCTAATTGGGAGAGAATTAGGCAGTGGGCCCCAGATGTTAAGAAACAGCTGCTGTGGGTGGCTTTCTGAAGTTGCTGTCCCTCATTCAATATATCCTTATATGGCCCTCCTCTTTCCCCTGCCCCCTTCAGTTGGCTCATCCTCAGGACAAAAGAGAAATTGGGATTGGAATCCTTCCTATTTGTCTAATGTCAAGTGGTCCTTAAGCACTTTATTCTAAGGAATTCTGTTCTGAGAGACAAGATGACTACTGAGGAAATGGAAATAAAAGAACTTTGACAAGGTCACCCAAGAAATGAGAACTCTTGATGCTCTTCCCCTGCCTCCTGCCTCATTTTCTTACGCCGCCCTGGGCCCACTTAGTCCTAATGGCTCCATGATGCAAGGAGACATATCCTTTCTTCTAGTTCTCCAGCTTTGGCCTGAGCTTCTGAGGACTCAGAGAATCATAAGATTTTAAGTTGGAGGACCTTGGAGGTCACCAAACACATTCTCCTCATTTTCCAGAAGGGAGATTGAGTGGATTCTGGAAGGTCACACTTATAAGCAAGCAGCAACACTGGGATTATGACTAAGGCCTGATGACTCCAAGGCCATTTTCACTCTCCTGGGTTTCTATGCCCCAGGCTTGTCCCACCTGCAGAAAAGGAGCACATGGAATTTAGTCTCAACTTCCTAGCTCTTCTTTCCCCTCTCACCCCAGATATGGATGAAGTGCAGAAGAGACCTGGCCAAAATAAAACTTCTCTGACTTGTTGAAGCTTGTTTTTCAGTCTTTGCTGTTTCAAATTCCTGAAAAACTTTCACTTCACAAGTAGAGTTTAATGGGGAGAGTGGAATTCAACTTTCTATTTCAGGTAAAGAGTAGGTTGAAGGGATGACTATTGCTTTGAGTCTCTGTCCAGCAGCAGGACACTCAAGTGAGGGATCCTTGGGCTCCTTCTTCCTCTCCTCTTTCTACCAGGAGATTTCTAGTTGTGCAATGGTATCCAGATTCCCAGATGGGAACAAATAAGAGACCCAGATGAGGTGGAGGGACTGCTCAAAGAAACCCAACCACTTTTTTTCCCCCCTAAGCATGACAAGCCCAGCATGGTTCCACTGGGATTGGCAGACACCCAGAGGAAAGGATGGGAAGATTGGGGTTTATTTTGACCTTAAATGAATTCCATGCAGATGATGTACAAATAATAGTTATTTTAAGCATCAATAACTCAGGAGCTTTTTATAGCACTGAATGGGCCATCATTCATTCATTACTTTATCTTTTCTCTGAGCATCAGGGCTGGCCAATCATCCTGGGTTTTTATGGTTATTCCTCCCCCACTGTCAGCAGCCATGTTCCCAAACTCAAAAATTGTCATTGTTGACAAGGCCTTCCCTCCAGTCTCTCAAGACGGATAATCCCAATTCCTGCAGTTTCTCCTTGCCACTCCCTCTCTTTGGTAAAAATCATTTGCATCATTTCAATTGGCTTCTACTGGAACTGGGAATAACCCAGACATATCATGCTTCCACTCTCCACTGCCATGCTGTCTGAACATGGATCTGACTCCTTACTTCCAATGGCCTCCCCGAGAGAGCAATGGCAAGGATGCTTGGATGCTTGGAAGCTTTAGGGAAGCCATGAGTGGTACCCAATGCTGATTCAGTTCACCTCTGTTCCTTATTTTCCCCACTCTTTCCTCCCCGCAACATGGGCTGGGACCCAGCCTCTACCCAAGCACTCACAGTGTCTCCAGGTTGTGCAGTCCCTCAAAACTGTTGGTACCCAAATGCTGGATTTGATTGTTGTGAAGATGCCTATAAATAGGAAGGAAAAAGAGATGTCAACTTGAAGTGTGGAGAAGTGAGTCAAGTCCCAGAACAGAAAAAGTTGAGAAAATGGTATGGTGGATATATCAGCACCCCTCCTCTACTTGTACCAAACAGGAGGGGCAGAGGTGGAGAGGGGAGAAGGGGGAATCACCGTCACCAAGACAAAGGACTTTGTGATTTTTTTTCAACAGACCCATTTGATGGAGGAATTCTCTCAAGAGTGACAGACTGACAACACACTTCTTCCTGAAGAAAGGAGAAAGACCCCCTCCCAACCAAAGCCTTCTTATAGTTGTCCATTTAGAGAGGTGAGATATCTGATAGAATACAGCCTTAAGGCTCTCTTTACAGAGACCTGCTCTCCCTAGCCACCAGCCCACCCTGCTTAGTACCCATTGCATATAACATCAAGGATTACTCACACAAAATAACAAAACAATACAAGCCAGTCTATAATTAAGTGCTAAGCTATCTGGGACAGACTGTTAAGTTCTATAGGAATTCAGAAAAGCAGATCAGTGCTTAGAGCAACTTGGAAATGAGCCTTGAAAGACAAGTAGGTTCTGTACTGACCCAAAGGGACAAAGGAAGGAGGTCATTCTAGACAGATTTAGTGTTAGCCCTTTCTCTCTGTTGATTGATTATCTGTCTACCATTTATCTTGAATATAGCCTGTTTGCATAGTCTCTAAATGTTGTCTCCTCCACTGAATTGTGAGCTTCTTAAGAGAAGGGACTGTTTTCTGCTGAATTTCTCTGAATCCCAGTGCTTAGCACAGTGCCTGGTACATAGTAGGTATTAAATAAATGTCTACTGATTGACTGATTGGCAGCCTGAAGCATAAGCTTGAGGATGAGGCAGAATTTTTTTTAAAAGGACACCAAGATAATAGAGGATACTGGAAACTTTGTTCCTTCCTAAAAAAGGTCTCAATTAAAAGGGGCCAGTCCCAGACTGGCCTGAGTGACACCTTCTGTATACAGAAGCTTGCTTATAGACACTGGAGAAAATTGGAGTTGGGACGGCTCAGAGGAATGGGGAAATATTCTCTGTCTTTGGGACGTTCTCAGTCCAATAAGGAAGATCCAGGCCTTGTTTCAGGTTACTGAGAGTTTAATAGGGGAAACAGTCTCTGGTTTTCCAGTTTGGGGGCCAGTCCCATATATGACCTCTTTGAAGAACTGACCATCCCCCACTTCTTGAACCTCCTCATTTAGCTTTCAAGACATCGAACTATTCTAGGCTATATTCAATCATCCTGATCTATATATTGCCACTAGATCCAGATGAGGCTGGTGATTTTGCATAATTCTCCCTCACTTTAATCTAATACACTTGCAAGTCATGGTATTTTGTAATATTGTGGCCTTCTTTGAGAACAAAAGAAAAACAATATCACAATGGACAGCAGATAAGAGGAAAAGAGATGTAGTTCTGAAAAGGACTTCAGAAATTCAACTCCCACATTTTACAGATAGCAAAATGAGGCCCAAAGTGGTCATATGGTATATGGAAAGAACCCTGACTTTGTAACATTGATTGTACCTCTGAAACCTCTGTAGGTCTCAGTTTTCTCATCTATAATCATGATCTAGACTAAATGGTCTCAAAAGTGTCTCTTAGTTCTGAATCTATGAGCCTATGATCTTCCACATCCATAAACATTCCTATGCTGGTTCCTCTTCTTTCTCCGACTGTCTCCATGGAAATATCTCCAAGGCTCCGTCTTCAGTCTTCTCCCTACTTTCCATACTCCTTCTCTTTGCCCACTCATAACTTCAACCATTTTCTCTAAGAGGATGCTTTAGGAATCTATAGTCTAGTCCTAATCTGTCACCCACATTCAGCTCCATGTTCTTCATCTCTTAAAGAACATTGTTGTTCCACTCAGATCTTCCTTCATCATCTCAAACTCAGCATGTCCAAAACTTAACTCTCCATTTCCCAGAGTGTTATCACTTCCAGTTAACAATATCAGCTTTAAAATTTTCTCTCTAGAGTATTACTCTGGTCTCACCCACTATGTGCTTCAGATTTCCCATTTCTCAAATGGGTCCGAGATCTAGCCCTCATTCCCAGGTCCTGAACCGGTCCTGGGCTTGGTCATAAACAGTGACTCCTCTGAGTCGGGTGTGTGGTCACTGGAAAGAGCCACTAATGGCAGTGCTCTGGGGCCGTGTTCCTTCAGCAATTAGCATGTGTGGGAAAGCAATTACCCATGACCTCCAAGCCCTTAGTAATTGCTCTATGAACTTACCAATCACTCAGAGCAATTAGCTGGAAACTAATTTGCACTCTAAAGTTCCCATTGAGAAGGCAAAATTAACCCTGAGTCCCCAATTCCTGCCAGGGATGCTATCTCTCAGGTAATTACTCTGACGGGCTTTGCCATGTAATTAGAAAGGATGACTTTGCATTGCTTCTTTAGGCTTAGTAAGTAAAGAAGATAAATTTGCCTGATTTCTAGGACCTTGAAAAAGCCTTATTTCTCACTCAAACATTGTTGGGATGTGATTGTTTTCTGGGGAGAGAAAGAATTCCTCCTTTGCCACAAAGCCTCACTTTGAGGTAGCTAGGTGATGCTGTGGATAAAGCTCTGGAAAATCTGAGTTCAAATCCAGCCTCAAATTCTTTTTTTTTAAATTTTATTTTATAATAACTTTTTATTGACAGAACCCATGCCAGGGTAATTTTTTTATAACATTATCCCTTTCACTTGCTTCTGTTCAGATTTTTCCCCTCCCTCCCTCCACCTCCTCCCTTAGATGGCAAGCATTCCTGTATATGTTAAATATGTCACAGTATATCCTAGATACAATATATGTTTGCAGAACCGAACAGTTCTCTTGTTGCACAGGGAGAATTGGATTCAAAAGGTAAAAATAACCCGGGAAGAAAAACAAAAATGCAAATAGTTTACATTCATTTCCCAGTGTTCTTTTTTGGGGTATAGCTGCTTCTGTCCATCATTTATCAATTGAAACAGAGTTAGATTTCTTTGTCAAAGAAATCCACTTCCATCAGATACATCCTCATACAGTATGGTTGTTGAAGTGTATAATGATCTCCTGGTTCTGCTCATTTCACTCAGCATCAGTTCATGTAAGTCTCTCCAAGCCTCTCTGTATTCATCCCGCTGGTCATTTCTTACAGAACAATAATATTCCATAACATTCATATACCACAATTTACCCAACCATTCTCCATTGATGGGCATCCATTCAATTTCCAGTTTCTAGCCACTACAAACAACAGCCTCAAATTCTTAATAGCTATGTTAGGTACTTATCCTGTCTCAGTTTGCTCAATTGTAAATTAGGGATAATAATAACACCACTTTCCTGGGTTGTTGTGAGGATTAAATAATGTAATATTTGTAAAATACTTGGCACATGCCTGACACATAGTAGGGCTGTTGTTATTCAGCTGTTTCAGTCATGGTCTGACCTGGCTCTCTATCTACTGGGTTTTCTTGATAATGATACCAGAGTGATTGCCATTTGGGCAGTGACTTGTGCAAAGTCACACAGCTAGGAAGTTTCTGAGGCTGGATCCACTAAGCTGTGCATAATTGGTTTAGCACTTAATAAATGCTTATTTTCTGTTTTCTTTTCTTCTGTAGAAGGAAGTTTAGAGATCTCATAGTTTATCTACTCATCTCACAAAGTAATCTACCCTCACGCACACACACAGCCCCTACATACACAGTTTCCCTAAGTCTCTACTCAGACTTTTCCAGTGATTTAGGCCCTGGAGAAACAGCAGGTTTTATTTTTCTATTTATGCCCAAATCAGTTTAATGTGGTTATTCGTTCTCCTCAGGAACTGAGCTAGATTCTCTGGTAGTCAAATATTAATGTAATACTGCCTTCTACTCATGTCACTTTTTTTTTCCCCCAAGGAGCTCAAAGCACTTTTAAAATTTTCCTTTCATTTATCCTCATTTAAAAAAAAAACTCCTCTTGAAACTTCTCATTTGTTTTCATAAAAATCTGGAGGTAGATCAAAAAAGTGATAATTCTCACCTCTTAACTGAGGGGAAACTGAGGCTTATATAATTAAATTAACTTACCTAAGATGCCCATGATTCAACAGTTAAATTAAATATTAATTCCCTAAATGGTCTCCCTCCCCAGATATCTGTTTCTGGTCAAAATTATAACTAGACTCTAGAACAGAGGTTCTTAACCTAGAATCTACGGGTTTTCAGAAATATGTTATTAACTATATTTCCATATAATTGATTTTCTTTGTTATCCCATATGTTTTATTTTATGTATTTTAAAACATTATTCTGAAAAGGAGTTTGCCAAAGAACCCATGACACAAAAAGGGATAAAACCCCTGTTCTATGGCAAACTCACATACATACCCCAGCCCAAAAATAGTTCTCCAGGGTAGGAAGAGAGAAAAGAGTAACTTACAGCACCACAAGGCTGGTAAGGTTTTGGAAGGCATAGTCGGGAATGAGGCGAATTTGATTGAGGGCCAAGGTCATGGCCTGCAAGGAGGGCAGGTTGTTGAGGGCTCTGATGGGGATCTCCGGGAGGGCATTGTCATCGAGCCACAGGTGGCGGAGGGAGGAGAGCCCCTCAAAGCTTCTCTCAGGGACCACAGAGATGATGTTGGCATCCAGACGCCTGGGAGGAAGAGGATGGAACAGTATCAGTAAAACTCAAATGCATGGTAGCAAAAGGTAGCTGGGAAGGTCCGGGTTCAAACTGTTGGATAAACTCAGTTTATGCTCCCTGGAAACTCCCAACCTAAGAAAGACATACAGCAGAATATCAGAGACAAGAAATTCACTCCCCAAGCTGAGGATGCAGCCTGCTGTAACAACTATCACCCCATGATGTGTGACTTGAAAATATCTTTATCTCTCCCCAGCATTCTCTATCTGGGAATGTGAGGAAAAAGCATGAAGAAGAGTTGTCTGAGGATAGAACAAAGTATAAAAAAAAAGAACCTGTTCCAGAAGGCAATAAGCATCTATTAAGTACCTACTGTGTGCCAGGTACTGTAATAAGGGCTGAGGATGTAAGAAAAACTAAGGAGGGGGGTTCCTGTTCTGAAGGTGCTCACAGCCAATCTGAGGAGACAACACACCAATAAATCTACACAACCAAGATACAGACAGATTTAGCTGGAGATAATCTCTGGGAAAAGTTAGCATTAAGACAGATCAGAAAAGGCTTCTTGTACCTGGTGAGGTTTTAGTGGGAACAAACAAAGAAGGCAGAGAAAATGATGAGTTGCCTTGGATTACTTTTATTAGAGATTTTCAGGTTGAATGATCCACTTTTTAGTGAATTCTCTTTCAGGGAAAGGCTAGGCTAAGTGTCCCCTTCTAATTCTGACAGAAGGAGACTTGAGTTCAAATATAGCCACAGATATTACTGTGTGATCCTGGGAAAGTCACTCAACTTGTCTGCCACAGTTTCCTTATCTGTAAAATGGGGATAGCAGCACTTACCTTCTAGGGTTATTGTAAAGAACAAATGAGGTAATAATAAGGAAGAAAAGGAATTCTTTACTAACAAAAGCTCTAAAGATGCTCCATTTTTTGGATGACATTATGCTGGTTCCATTAAGCCCTGAAATGATTTGGAGCTTTACTAAATGTAATCCACAGTCACTCAAAGATATTGGCCAAGTAATCAACATAGGGAAAACCAAGTAGAAGAATCCACATGACTTAGGGTGTGACAACTCAGTAAGCACAACTTGCTGAATTATTCCATCAGTACCCCTCTTGGACAGATGGTTCAGATGGACAACAATTTCGCTGCATAATTGAACAGAATTAAGAGATCAGGCAAGATCAAATTGGGAAAACTGCACAGGACTTTAAAAAAAATCCCAAACAACTCAATGACACAAATGCTTATCCTTTAAACACCAATATTCTCCTGGTGGTTTATAATTTGGTTATGAACTATGAAACATCATGTCTTGGAAGATTCATGCATAGTGAACTATCGTTAGCTTTAGCACATTATCAGTGATGACTGGAGTGCCAAAAATGATATGATGACAGAATCTATGACCCAGCTTCTTAAACTGTGGTTCGAAATCCCATATGGCGTCTCATAACTGAATGAGAGGGTTGAAAAATTATGACTTATTATCAGTAAATATTTGATCTGTCTAGATATAAAACGAGGGTCAGAAAAAATTTCTCTGGTGAAAAAGTGTCCCAAGTGGGAAAAGTTTAAAATGCCTGATCTATGGCATATAAAATCAGAAAAAGAAGTGGACTAACATATAGCAAAGATTAAAGATTATAGATAGGCAGTTCTGATACTATTCTGGCATCCACGAAACAGTAAATGAACCAGAGCAAAACTTTCAGTGAGTGAATTGAGTGGAATAAAGTAAACAAAAAGTGTACTGGAAACAAGGGCTACCTACAACTCACCAAGGAAAGGAATTCCCTCATTGATAAGATCCCAAATCAATTGAAATATAAGATGCTTAAAGCCTTGGGAGTTTGTTGCCAATCACATAAACACTAAAAATTATGCCTGTGGGGGGGGTGAGTGTCGGAGCGTGTCTTGTACTGGGGTTAGGAGAAGAGTTGGGGGAAGAAATCACAGATTAGCCATTAGGAAATCTAAGGGCAGACTTCAGGCAGCTTGGATAGGGAATGAAGCAGGAGTAGAGGAGAAAGGATGAAGAATTTAAAAGGACTATCTCCTCTCCCTGGTGTGGCTGTTCCTCTTCCAAGATGCAATGGTTACTAAGAGTTGAGAGACTAGACTACCTTGAGGGCAATAGGGATGGACAATCAGTTGACTGAATATTCAGCAGTAACCTTCTTGAGGGCAAGAGTTGCTTTGTCATTTCTATGTTTTTATTCCCAGCACCTAGTGCACTGCTGGAATACAAAGTTGTAGGTTTGCAGCTATTGTAGTTTAGTCATTTTTCAGTCATGTCTGACTCTTTGTGATCCCATTTGGGGTTTTCTTGGCAAAGATACTGGAGTGGAAAGGGAAGCAGTTCAGTGCCCAAGGTCACACAGCTAGTTCTGAGGTCAGATTTGAACCCAAAGAGATGAGTCTTCCTGATTCTAAGCCCAATCGTCTTTCCCCTTAACCACCTACTTTAGAAATAAATATTTGATGAATTGAACTCAACTGAAGAACCAGAGCCACCAGGCCAAAATCTCTAGTGCCAGCATTTGGGAAGTCACCAGTACCAGACGTTTACCATAATCATCAGGCATCCTGAGCAACTGTTCTATGTGGACTTTTATTTCACCCCATACTAAAACCAGAGTTTCAGAGGCTAGAATTGAGATGTATCATCCAGCAAAACTAGGTTAAAAGTATGCTTCCTGGACACACCCACCCCCATCCTGGAAGGCACTGAAATATGGATCTGCATGGAGTATTGGGATTATCCTGGAAAATATAGAACATAGGATTGCCCCACCTGGCTTGGTGGCCTGCAAGTGCCTCCACAAAACTCACCTTGCAACTCTTTCAGCCCCCTGAGCCAAGGATAACAATAAGAGCAATAGCTAGCATTTATAGATGGTGCTAATTAAGGTTTACATGTTGTCTTATTTGATTCTCGAATCAACCTTGAAAGGTAGGTGCTATTATTATCCCTATTTGACAGATGAAGAAACTGACATTCGGAGAGGTTAGGAAGTACACATTTCCTCCAAGGTCCCTGGGCACATGGCCCCTTGGGAACGGCTCACCACGAGGGGCCTAGCCCCTCTCTCCTGAGGGTGGGAAGGTGAGCCAGCCTCCCTGGAGCAGAAAGATTTGTGTCTTTGGCTAAAAGTTTTTCTTGGGGAAGCTCCTTCCCCCAGGCAGGAGAGTTTATCCAGACAGAATCTTACTTGGCAGGAAGGCGAGAACAATTATACCAATTAAAGCTTAAAAAAAAAGTCCACAGCCCCCAACAGCCCTTCTCTTTCTTCCAAGTGGGCTCCTGCTCCTTAAGTGATTCCTGATTATGATTCCTACCTGTGGTAATTGGGCAGATTAGCAGGGACCCCACAGGCCAGTGCTGGCTTGCTCAAGCCCCAGGCAAACACTTCTGCCAAACTCCTCCTTCATGATTCCCGGGCCTGAGGGAGGGAGGAGTGCAGGATGTGGGGGCCTCCCTCCTCTCCCCTCTACACCCCAAGGAGTAGCTTGCTATCATGTTAGCCATATAAAGGAAGGAAGCCCAGGAATGGTGGGAGTCACTTTCCTAGAGATAAATTCTTCCCAAAACTTGAATGAGAAGCTGGGAAGGGTAAGCTAAAGCAGAAAAGGTTTTGATTAGACAGCAAGAAGAAGAAATTTAGAGACTACGAGCAAGAGAAAGAAGGAAGGAAAGGCTGTGCTAGGCACTTTATAACTATTATCTCATTTAATCTTTACAACAACCATATGGATAGCTGCTATTATTATCCCCATTTTACAGTTAGGAAATCGAAGTAGACTGGTTAAGTAACTTGCCAAACATCACAAAACTAGGGTTTGAGGTCAAATTTGAACTCAGTACCTCTGGTTCAGTGCTCTTTCTAATTTACTAACTAGTGATGAAAACTTCATATCCTAAGATATTTGAAGAGGGGCTAGATAGCCCTCTCCAAGAGATGATTGGGACAAGAGACTTGACCTGCTTTGAGATACAGGGACAGAACTAATAGCTTCTTGCAGTGGCGTCCAATCTTTGGTGAATTCTTCTTTGTGCTTTTTAAAAAATATAATATTTAATATAGTACCAATTATTTCCCCCAGAATTGAAAATCTATAGTATTAGATGTTGATTGACCTAACAGAGCCATTAACTGTCTTTATTTTAATCAATAATAATAATAGGAATATTAGAGCGTCAGGTCTGGACTCAGGAAGACTCATCTTTCTGAATTCAAATCCAGCCTCGGACACTAGTTGTGTGACTTCTCTGGGTAAGTCACTTAACCTTGCTTGCCTCAGTTTCCTCATCTGTAAAATGAGCTGGAGAAAGAAATGGCAAAAATCACTCCATTATCATTGCTAAGAAAACCCCAAATGGTGTCAATGTAAAGTTTAACATGTTGTGTGATTCTTGCAAGAAACTAGCAAATTATTAATTTCCCCATGTGCAGATGGGTAATATTGACAATACTTGACAATAATGAAGGCTTCAGAGACTAGTCGAGGTCATATTTCTTCTACTTTACACATTCCACACTAGGTTGCTTCCAGAGGGGAAAATTTCATCCATTTTTGTTTAAATTTGAAACGGAAAAGGAAAAAGATCTCATGGTTATAAGAGACCACCACTTGAATCCATCACAGAAAACTGCATCAGAGTGTATTTATTGTAGGATAAAAGGCCAGTAGAGATGAACAAGAACGTTTCAAGGAGGAATTACACACTGTCCTCTTATTATTTTCAGTGAGTATCTCAGGCTACAATGCATCAGAATGTAATGTAGGATTACAAGACCCCTAGGCAAGGGTGGCTGCCTACAGAGGAGAAGCGGATTCCAGAAGGCGAATGAGAAGCGGGCTGGTACGATGGATCTGCAGGGACCAGACCTGGTGTTCTTCTCCCACTATCTGTTAGACCTTACACCAGTTATTTCTCTTCGTTCTGCTTTATCTGTAAAATGGGGAGGGGGACTCGAGATTCCTTTGGCCTCTAAATTCTTTGATCCCATGAAGCTAAGACACTGACAGGGAAGGAAACAACCTGTGATCCCAGGGACAGAAGAGGACCCAAGTGTCCAGTCTCCTTTCCCTCCCCATACCACTGTCTGTTTTTCTTTCCATGATCCCCAATACCCGGCCCTCCTGGGCTCTAGAAGGGGGTCCCACAATTGCAGTCAATTCTTCCTCCTTGCCTCATTTCCTAATACAAGAGAAAAAGTTAGAGAGTGCTTAGGACAGAGGGAGAATGCTTGTTGGCTTAGTGGGGTGTAGGTGGGGTAAGTAGGAGACAAGGTTAAGGAGGGAAGAGAGGCAAATGTTAAAACTGGAAAAGAGCAATCAGAGTTTAAATGGTTGGGTTTTTTTCTTTCTTTCTTTCTTTCTTTTTTTGGGGGGGAATAGTAAGGGAGGGAAAGAATCCAGGTAGAAGCCGTTGGTTGCCTGAAGGGACCAACAGCTCTGACCCAGTGCCTGCCAGGTGGAGAGACGGCTCCTGGCAGAGAGCACGCTGGCACCTGCAAATCAGAAGTGAATCCTGGGGGCCTTCTAAAAGGGGCAGAAGGCCCCCCTTCTCCCACCCCACCCCTCTGCTTTCTATAGCAAAGCCCAGTCTCTCAGCACTGGGGCTGCTTAGGAGGTGGGGGCATCTTGTCCAGAGCTCATTGAATTTAAAGTTGGAAGGCCCCTGAAAGCTCAGCTAATCCAAGGCCCTCATTTTACCGAGGAGGGAAATGCTGCTCAGCTCACCCAAGATCACCTAAGTGGCAAGAGGCAGTACAGAAATTTGAACCCAAGTCCTTTCTTTGACACCAAATGCAGCACTCTTGCCATGACATGACACAACACAGCAAATCCTGCCTGTCTATTGTGGATGAACCAGCAGATTCTCTCTTTCTCCCAACTTACGCATTAAATATCAACATTCACATAGGTTTTGGAATAGTGTAGCTTTGAGCTTTTCAATCTTGAACTCTGGAGGGTCATCTAGCCCCACCAATGGCTAGACCTCAGAGCAGATTTTTTTCTTTAAAAATTAATTATTTTTAATTGACAGGTATTTGTTTTCTCTCAATTTCAACTCCCCTGCACCAGTGAGGAAAAACAAAAATAAAAACAAAATAAATTCCCATATGGACCATCTCCAAAAAATATATGTCTCATTCTGCATCTTGAGCCAATCATAGCTCTGCTCAATCTAGTTCAATAGGTGATATTGAGACATTAATGTCCTATAGCACAATGCCTAATGACAAAAAGGATTTCTTATTTTCATTTAGAGCTTTTCAGTTCCCAAAGTGCTTTGATCTGTATCATTCCATTCAATCCCCTTAATAACTTCCTAAGGGAAATAGGACAAGGTTATCCCATTTTACATATTAGGGAACAAAACTCAATGGGATCAAACCCAGCATAAAACCCTGATATTTTTCCTACATAATCTCCATCTGAAGCCCATCTCTCCCATCAGTCATGCTTAAGCAATTGATCAATCAGAGAGCCAATGTCAGTAAGCGAAAAAGAAACTTAGGACTCATTCATTTACAATAATTAGAGATTGATCACTTCATTTGTTCATTTAACAAAGATTTATTAAACCCTTCTTTTGTACAGAACACTAGGATGAGCACTGGGGAAGATCAATAGTTTAGGTAAAAGATACAATCTGTTCCTTAGATTTATAATCCAGTCCCTCATTTTCCCAAAGAGGGAACTGAGGTCTAGAGAAGTAACTTGTTAAAAGTCCTGCAGCATATAGAAAGGGAAAGTGAAGGAATTAAGATGTCTTGGAAAGAAAACGCACCTACTTCCCAGGCTTGCCAAGGCATAAAGAGAAAACCAGTATGGCAGGGCAGCGAGAAGATTGGCTAAAAATCTGGTGGACCTGGATCTAAAGGGGCCTCTCAGTGCCTCAGATGACACTTTAAGACCACAAGCTGCAGATAAATTGACAAGTCTTCATTGGAGAACTGAGCAACTACACTGGGAAGCTCTCATAACAAAGAAATCATGGGTCTGAACCAGAACGGCAAAATAAAATTAATATCTAGAATTAGGGAGGAGAGGTAGCAAAATGGCAGAAATCAGGAATACCTGAGTTCAAATTTGACCTTTGACAGTTGTATGAACTCAGCTGTGTCCCTTAATCTGTTTGCCTCAGTTTCCTGAACTTTAAAATTGGAAGAATGCTTCCCAGGATTGTAGGAGGATCAAATGTGGTAATACTTAAAAAGTCCTTAGCATAGTATATGGCACATAGTAGATTCTATATAAATGATGATGATGGTGATGATGATGATGTCTAACCGGTGACACTTTCTACAATTCTGTGCTCAGTTCTGGGATCCACATTCTAGGAAGAACATATATAAACTGGAGAGTTTCCAGATTAGAATGACCAGAAAGAAAAAGAACTTGGCTTCATACCAGATCAAGACTGATTAAAAGAGGGAAGAGAAAGGAACAAATGTTTATTAAGAATCTACTATATAGTTAGTACTATTATTATACTAAATGATCTTTTAAAAAACAATGTTCTCTAGTTGCATCCTCACAACAATCCTGGGAGGTAGATGCTATTAATATCCCCATTTTAAAGTTGAAGAAACTGAGGCAGGCAGAGGCTGATACTTGTTCAGGAAGTAGGAATGTTTTATCTGGAGAGAAAAAGATTTTATAGGGACAGGGACATGAAAAATATATTCAAATATTTGTGGGTCAATCATATGGAAAAATTATTAGCATTATTTTGTTTGGCCCCAAAGGGCAAAGAAAACTAAGCGTACTATGGATGGAATTTACAGAGCCAGATTTAAATTTCATGTCAGGAGACACTTCCTAAAATTAGAGCTGTCCAAAAGTAGAACTATACTCCAAGGAGACTGGACTTCCTCCATTGCTTGTTGTTGTTCAGTCATCTGACTTTTTGTGACTCCTTTTGGTGTTTTCTTGGCAGAGGTACCAAAGTGGTTTGCCATATTCTTCTCCAGCTCATTTTACAGATGAGGAAACTGAGGCAAATAGGGATAAGTGACTTGTCCAGGATTACACAGCTAGTGAATGAGGTTAGATTGATCTCCTAAAGATGATTCTTCCTGATTCCAAGCCCAGTGCTCTATCCACTTTACCACCAAGCCACACTTTCCTCATTGGCGTCTTCAGTGAGCTGGATGGCTGCTATTCTGGTGTGCTGTAGACCATGCTTAATTGGAGAAGTTGACCTCCGAGGTCCCTTCTGACTGATAACCTGTGACGCCACGGCTGCACATATGTATGAGGAAAAATCCCTCATCTTCGTCAGGAGCTATACTGGGGAATGATACTCTTCCCCAGAGTGTTAGGAACTTGTGACATTTCCCAAGTAGGACCTTGTGGAAATGGAGAATGAATGGCACCTGTAAACAAATCTGCTGCCTTCTGAAGTAGTGGAGCAGCTGGGAAAGGGCAAGTAAAAGGACATTTAAAAAAATGACTTGCCATCTACATCATCCTTTATGTTTATAAAATGCTCTGCAGCTGTTGCCTCATACACTGATTGGGGGGAAATTTTGGATTATAGGCGGAAAGAAAGATTTCCCCAAGGTGATATGAGAGTGGAGCTAATTATGACTGAATGGAGGATACCTTGGGAGAAGATTCCAGGGCTCGATTCCTCATCAACGCTGGGCTCTGTAAATTGGATTTTTTTGAACCATATTGGCTTTACCTTAAGCGCTCTATTTGGAAAGAACAGCCTTCTTTCCCCTGGCCTGATTATTTTCAGACAATTTGGCAAAGTCTCCTCATTTCTATCCCTTTCTTGGAACTAAAAGGCTATCTCGTGCTAAAAGTGAGTATGTGTGTGGAGGTGGGGCGGAAACTGAGGTACCCTCCCATCTTGATCACCATCACCCCCTAAAGGGAAGCAATTCTTTTATAATCAGAACTCAACCTTGAAAAAATCAAGGATTTTTCCTTCCCTCTCATCCTAAGGCTGAATTCTGGGTGGCAGTTTAAGTGAAGGATGACATCATCTGGAATAATAAGAATAGCTGGTATTTATATAATCCTATAAGTTCTATAAAATGTTTTATATACATTAGCTCCTTTGATGCTCAAAATGATCCTGTGAGGTAGGTACCATATTACATTTTACAAATGTAAATTTTACATCTCCAGTTTACAGATAGGGAAACTGAGGCTTGCAGAGATTGTGACTTGCCCAACAAAGAGCGTTTAAGGGGAGATCCGAATACAGGTCTCGCTTGATTCCAAGACTGGCATTCCTTCCATATTTCTCATTGCCTCATAGACAAGGAATGAAACCAGCAAATACAGCAGACCAGGAACCAGACTGAGAGAGCTCCAAGTTCCCTTCCTCCCTCCTTCCCTCCACAAAGCCTTCCCTGAGCACTTACTGCCCTCTCGGATCACCCTGCTCCCTCCAGGCTCCCCAAGCGTTCCAGCTTATGCCACATTATTGGGGTGAAAGACTAGGCAGTATAGTGGACTGAACACTGAACTTGGCATTCAGGAAAACATAAGCTCAAACATTTGCAAGCTATGTGACTTGGAGCACAGAGTTCAAGTCCATTAACCACCATGTTTTCTCATCTGTAAAATGGGGATAATAATAGCATTTACCTCCCAGCGCTGTTGTAGGGGATAAAATGAAACGATATTTATAAAATTCTTTGTATATTAGTATATCAATTGTTCTCAGCATGTTATTCACGTTTGTTTTCATGTAGATGTGTATCTTCAAGGAGCTTAGTGTCCTGAATATGTGGTAGGGACTCAATAAACATTTGAGATCCTCTTCAGAGTGCTACAGGGGAAAGAACATTGGGCTTGAAATAAGACAACTGGATTTAAATCCTAGATCTGAGAGCAACTAGGCGGCACGCTGGATAGAACAACAGCCCTGGAGTCAGAAGGACCTGAGTTCAAATCTAGCTTTGGACACTTACTAGCTGTGTGGGTGATCTTGGATGAGTCATTTAACCCTGATTGCTTCTCCTCTCCCCCAATAAATAAATCATTACTCTGCCACTTAAATTTTACTGTGATCTTAGGTAACTCTTTAGGTCTCAGTTTCCTTATTTGTCAAGGAATGGGTCTAAATTACTGCCAAAGTCTCTTCCAGATCTAAAATGACCGTCCTGAGATCTACAAACCTTCAGGGCCTTTTTCCTCTTCTATAAAATAAAAGGGTCAGACTAGATAATAATTATGAGCATTTGTATAGCTCTTGAACACTAGTGTTTGCTAAACACTTTACATTTTACTCATTTGATCCTCACAACAGTCCTGGAAGGTAGGAATGATGACTAATCCCATTTTACAGATGAGGAAACTGAAGCAGGCAGAGGTGAAGGGGACTTGGACCTGACCATAGTCCCAGCTAGTAAGTCTCTGAGGCAGATTTAAATCTGATGTTTTTCTGATTCCCAATTACCACGTTCTATGCACTCTGCCACCAAGCTGTATCTAAAAGATCTTTAAGAACTCTCACAATGCTAACATCCAGTAGTATTATAGCCTCTTAAAGGGTCATCCATGTAAGGATGTGATTAAAGATGGTCAAGGCAGGAAGCCCTCCTTGTTGTTGGAGTTGTTTGAGCATTTTCAGCCATTCTTATGACTCATTTGGGGTTTTCTTGGCAGATTCTGGAGTAATTTTCCATTTCCTTCTCCAACCCATTTTACAAATGAGGAAACTGAGGCAACCAGGATTGAATGATTTGTCCAGGGTCACACAGCTAATAAGTACCTGAGACTGGATTTGAACTCAGGTCATCCTGACTTTAGCCTAAATGCTCTATCCACCCCCCCACCCCCCCACATGCACAATCTGTCAAAGTGTCTTCAATTCCACCACTGTTACTTTTTCCTGAAGACTCAGATTCCTGGAGAACTCCTCATTAAATGCACTTATTTCAGGGAACCATTTAAAATTACTTTAGTAGATTCCTCCCTCCAGTCGCCACTACAACTTCCTCCTTCCCTTTAACCACCACCACTATCAAGGGCACAAGAATCTTGCTAAGAAGTTGGGAATAAGAGACTCATCAAGTACAAACTAGTCAATAAATCTGGACGTTTCCTGAGGACAGGAGAGGTAGGACTTGGAACTCTCTAAGGCAGAATGGAATCTCTTCCTTTTTCTGGTGTCATAAGAAGTGTGCCCCGTGGCTTGGGTTCAAATCCTAGGATTTCTATTTGCTAGCTGTCTTTTCTTGGCAAGTCTCTGATCTGGGCTGGATGGAATGACCACTAATAGAATGACTATTCTAACCCTCTGACTTGTGGCCCTAGCTAAGAGTTCTGCCCACAGGGAACATCCAGTTTACTGAGTAACTGAATCACAAGTGTGTCTAGCAGAAGGGAACTAGGAAAGGGCTGCAGGGTCGCTGAATCCTCTTCTATGAGAGATTTCTATAATGTAAAAACAGAAAGGAGTTTTGGCAGCTATAAGATCATAGATTTGTAGGGTTACAGATCCCAGAACTGCAAGGAACCTGAGAATTCATCTAGTCCAAATGTATTTTACAGTTGAAGAAACAGGTTCAGAGAGATCTTGCTCAAGTTCACAAAGATCCTAACAGTTTTCATGGACCTCAGAGGTCATCCAGTACAATTCCTTCATTTCAGTAAACTGAAGCCCAGAAAGGGACTTGCTGAGGATCTCTTTGGGAGGAAAAAAAGTAGAGTGAGTTTTAACCATCACCCCTTCTGCCACCCCCAATCATCCTGTTCTTTTGGTGTCCAAACGCTATGCTCTTTCTACCATTACTTATAGATAAGCAAACTGCAGTCCAAAGAGAATAGATGAGCTGCCATATAATGAGTCTGTGACAAAAACTGGAATATGAACCCAAGACTGTTGATTAGGAACAGCTTTCCAGGATTCCCCAGAGGAATCTCTGTGTCTCTCTGTCTCGGTTCTCGGGGTGTCTCTCCAAACAAGCACATACTTTTCTAGCACTAGTATTTGGTCCTTCCAGCTTCTCCAAATGTTCATCCCACTACAGAGTCCACATCTGGGACCTATTGCTCAAGTTTCAACTGTGCCTTACCACATCTGGAACCCATCAAGCAGACTCCTCTCCTGGGAAGGATGTAAAACAAGCCGTGCAAGGTACTCATTGCCGGGCTAGTGGTCCAAGGCTCAAGCACTCCTAGAGACAAAGTAAGCTGTGCTTCCAAAAAAGCATGTTATAGGTACTATGGTCTGGGCTTTACACACATACACACACACACAGCTGTGGTTTATGTGATGAGGGATTGAAGGCCCAGTATGAATGCAGAAAGCAGATTAGCTAGCTCTTCTAATCCATATCCAAACTGAGAAAATTCTACACGTTCAAGGCATTGCGGAATGAACTCCATTTTGGAGTTGGAAGGACTGGATTCACCCTGGGCAGATAAGTAGACTTTTCTCATTTATTAGGGGCTTGGATTAAGTCACTGAGGTCAGAAATACGACCTATGGTAGCAACATTCACCAGTGAGTCCAAAAGTAGATTCAAATGTCATCGGGAAATATTTAACAAAATAAAAGTGAAAATACAATAAAACATAGTGTTAACAGGCAGTTTTCTAGGTCAACACACAGCCCATGGAGATCTTTAGGTACAGATGAGTGGCTCCCGTTTGAGTTTGACAATTCTGGCTTTTAAATCCATGAGCCTAGAAATCTGCAATCTTCTGAACTTCCCCTAGCTTGATACCTGTTCTGCTCTCTTTCCCAACTTCCCCTCTTTCTTTCTTCCTGGAGACAGGGGATGGTCTTAAATTGTCAGGGGAAAGTGATTTCATCAGGTATGATTTATGCCACCTAATAAGGTCCTTCCCTTCTCCCTGTCAGCTTTTCAACAGATCAAAGGTGGGATATTAAAATGCAGGCAATTGCAACTAGGTCTCCAGGCTATGCTAATTCACAAACAACCCTTCTCCCCTCCATCTGTCAGAAGAATTAATGTGTGTGCAAGAGCTTGGTGAGGCAGAGAAAGGTCTTCCTTTGTCTACATCAAAGGGCCAATACCTGCACATTCCTCTAAGCGATTTCTTGTGTTTTAATCGGTGGCAATATATAAAAATAATTATCCGCCCTGTGGGGAAAGGCTAAGTATGCAGTCTTTATGAGCTTCCCCTTGAGACCCAGATTTAATGATTTGGGAAGGTGGCCAACGGAGTGGGTAATGATCCAGGAATCCCGAGGTGGGGGAAGGGGACTGCAGCGGGTCATATGATCCATCCCCCAGACTTAAGTGTTTGGGGGAGCCGTTGAGAGTTTCCATTTGGATTCCAAGTATTGGAAGGGTTTCTGGGGTACCCCTCCTCATACCAGTCCGGCCGGGACCGCTGCAGCAGCTGGAGCTGGGACCGGAGCTGCTCCGGACCTGGACTTCTGCCCCTGGCCAGAGATGACTGTGGTCGGAGGAGGAGGAGGCAGTTTGGGGGTTTCCCAATCCTCCTCTTGGAAGAAAGAATCAAAATGAGGAGGTTTGGGAAATGGGAAGCGACATTCCAATGTCATTAAAATGCCAAGATGTTGGCACTGTGCCCCCTTGTCTTAGCAGACTTTGTGATGTTAGGCACCGGGTTGGAAGATGTTACATGTAACTTATTCAATACTTGCCAAAAGCCCTGAAAAAAGTCATGGGAAAGGGTTCGAGGGAAGAGAAAACATGGAGAAGGTCAGGTGAGTTCATTATGCCTGAACGGCTATCTCTGACCCACCTTCTCAGCCCTAAAGAAGACCTCCCAGCCCCTTCTCCATTCCAAATTGCCCCCAGTCTCCAGAAGTAGTCTGGGCCGTTGGTAAGCTCTATCCTAGTTTCTTATCTTCACTTTGAAGTTAGATCCCCTGCTATCCCTCTTATTAATCTTTACTATCTCCTTCCTACAAAAAGAATTGAGATTTTGTTACCTCTCTTTTGAACCTGCCCACCCCTCAACTTCTGGTTTATAAATATGCTTTCAAATCAATTCCCAAAACTTCAACTTTGGCATAAAGGCCCCTTCACTGGTAATTTCTTTCCCAAACCCTACTACAAACCATCAAAGTTATTTCATAGGACTCTCTCATGTTGTTTTCTTCTGGGTCAATATGTCCCTTCCTCCCTCCCTCCCTGACCCTAAACATAAGATTTTCACGCTCCCGTCTCTTTGCCTTTTGTCCAAGTTATTTCCTCCATCATGAAATGCCTTCCTCCTTTCTTTACTCCCAAACCCTGTCTTTCCCCTCTTCCAGAACATACTTAAAACTCCAAAACTCCCTTTCTCCAAAAAGCCTTTTCAAACTATCTCCACTTAACTCTGACTAATCTTTCTTTTCTGTAACTAAGACTTGTCAGTCAAACAATTAAGGAATATTGGTACTGACTGTGTGCCCTGTGGTCAGCTGTATGCTATGTGTGGTACCAGAGAAAGGCCCATGGATGAGGAAAGTGGGTAGGAGACTGGCTGTGGAACTGGTTGGGAAATGGAGCTACAGAAGCATGTACTGCATTTAGAAGGAATGGTTTAGAGCAGTGGTTCTCAGACTTTTGTTTTCAGTATCTTTATCCTATTAAAAATTATTGAGGATCTCTCCAAAGCGTTTTTGTTTATCTGGATTATATTTATAGACATTTATCATATTGGAAATAAAAACTATTTTTGAATTTGTAGACCCTCTAAAAAAGTTTCAGAGATCCCCAGGATTCTCTAGACCATATTTTGAGAACCACTGGAAGGGACAGGAGTAATATCCTACACCTAGAAGATGCATTCATTTAAACATGGCGAACAACACCTGATGACAATCAATGGAGAAAGAAACAAGCAATCTCTTGGTGGAAAAATACTATGATCCACCAGCATAGAAGGAAGAAATGGATGTTTTTTTCACAAAATAATAGCTAGCATTTATATAGCACTTTAAGGTTTGTTAAGCCCTTTATGTCTAAAAAGTGACCCAAAAGCTTTAGTGTAGTTTTAAGCTTTAAGAGTTAAAAATTGCCAAGGCTTTTGAAACATGTATCATCATCTGTATCATCTTATTGATCAGACACAACCAATGAAGTAAGTGCTATTATTATCCCATTTCAAAGATGAGGAAATTGACTCTGAGACAGATAAGTGACTTATTCACAAGCGTGTGCTGGAGCCAGCTTGTAGCCAATTGTTAAATTTTCATTGTAAACAATAAGCAAATACAACAAAACAGGGTTTGATTTATTGTTTCATTGATGGACTTAAAAAAGTGATATATAATGAATATTAAGCCTAAAAGTATGCCAAATTCGGAGCTTTCTTGCTTGCTTGCTTTTTCTTCTTTCCTTCCTTCTCTCCCTCTTCCCTTTCTTTTTTTTTTCCTTTTTCCAGAGAGACAGTTGTTAATCATTTTTACAATCTCAATCACTTACAGCTAGCAAATATCCAAGGCAAGATTTGAACTCAGATCTTCCTGATTCCAGATCTTTCTCCCACACAAGAAGATCTTATATAATGATGGCAAATTTAAACAATTCAGATATCTCCTGAAGTTTTCAGTACTCCTAACAGAACAGCAAATTCCTAACCTCCTTTAATGATCATTTTATTTTTTTTTAAATATAGCGGCAGCAACAAGAGAAACTGGTCTTCTGGACCTGTTTCTGTGGCAGTGGTCCACATTAAGAAAGAACCACTTATCATAATATAGGGAAAGGGATGTGGGGAGGAAGTGGTAGCTCTAATTTGGAGTTAGTGATAAATACGACAAAGCTGAGCCCATATATCCAGAATCTGGGGAGAGTTGATGTCAAAGAATTAAGGGAAAGAACAAGCAGCATGCAATGGCCTAAAACTCTTCAGATGAGGTCCCATCAAGAGTGATAGGACATTCAAACTGCTGATGACACAAGCACTTAGAACTCTGATAAGAGTGAAAAGGTGACTTATGTCGAAGAGACTGGGCTAGACCTACAGGGAACTAGAGATTCCAAATGCACTTGCAGAGAGTGAGAGGAAAAGTGGATGAGTGAATGTGAATACAAAATTGGGACACTCTCATATGATTGGTGGTCATCGAACAGTGGAATCTTCAAACTCAGAACACAGAGACTGATATTGGGAAGTGACTGTCCCCTTTTTTGCATGAAAAAATGAGGTTTTTAGATAAGTCAAAAGATTCACTCCATTTCACACAGATTGTAAACCAGATCTAGAAAGGAAGTCTTCCTATGCTTTTTCTCTGCTTTCCCACTATTATTGCTGTTTCCCTACTAATCTGACCTGAAACCTTATTTGCCAGATTAATTTAATTTTATTTATTTCTTGTTGAGGCAATTGGGGTTAAGCGACTTGCCCAGGGTCACACAGCCAGAAAGTGTTAAGTGTCTGAGGTCAGATTTAAACTCAGGTCCTCCTGACTTCAGGGCTAATGATCTATCCACTGCACCACCCAGCTGCCCCTAGATTAATTTTATAAATGATAATATAGGTACTAGAAAAAGGGTAGCCAGGTGATGCAGCAGAGAGAAGACACAACCTGGAGTCAGGAAGAACGCCATTTAAATCTGGCCTCAGGCACTTATTATCTGTGAGATCCTGGGAAAGACCCTGTTTGCCTCAGTTTCCACATCTGTAAAATGAGCTGGAGAAGGAAATGGCTAACCACTCTAGTATCTCTGCCAAGGAAATGCCAAATAGCTACTAGAAGAGTCAGACATGACTGAATAACTACAAAAGGGTGGCTTTTGTTTTGAAGCTTTGTTGAGGAAGAGAAAAATCGAATAAAGGACTGAACCCACCCTACATAGATGGAGCCTTGATAATAGACTACAGAAAAAAGATAGAACTACTTAACACTTTTTTTTTTTGGCTTGTTTTTTTCTAATAAGAAAGATCTTTAGATTGGCAAGGACAAAACAAAATGATTAACTGGGAGTTAAAAATGAAGGTGAGTGAGCAGATGATCAAAGAGGATCTAGCTTCCTTCAATGAGGCTCCTTAACTACAATTTACAATTCCTGAAAGGACTTGTGGTTGGGATTATTTAACCACTGTCTTTGATCTTTGAAAAATCTCGGCAATGTGTCATTGGTCTGAAGATAGGAAAATGTCCCAATTTTCAAAAAATATAAAATGATAGACTTCTTCAGGCTATAGGCTGATGAGATTGATTTTTATTCATTGCAAAATTTAAGAAAGTATTATTAAAGGAATTGCTGAGGAAGACCTAGAAAAGAAAGCCATGTTCACTAAGAGCCACTAGGGGTTTATCAAGAAATGAGGTTAAACTCATTTTCTTTTGTCATTGTTGTTGTTAGACTTAACCAAACTGCTAGATCACAAGGATGCAATAAATATAATATAGTAGAAATTGCCAAGATTTTGTAAAAACCTCTCATATTTTTTGTGGACATTTAAAAAACATGTGAGCTAGATGAAAAAGGAAACTGGGTGACATAGTAGGTGAAGCATAGGATTTAAAAATTGGAAAGATCTGAGTTCAAATCCTGTTTTGGATACTTAGTAGTTGTATGATCCTAACCAAATCATTAACCTCTGAAACTTAGATTCCTTATGCATAAAATAAAGATAAAAGATAATTAAGTGATGCAGTAAAAAGAGCATTGGGCTTGGAATAAAGAAGGTCCCACACTTAGCTGTGTGACTCTGGGGCAGGAGGGACCACTTAAATCTGTTTAAATCAGTTTCTTCATCTGTAAAATGAGCTGGAGAAGATAATGGCAAAGTACGCCAATGTCTTTGCCAAGAAAACCCCAAATGAGGTCACAAAGAATCAGACATGGCTTAAACAACAACAACAAAACTCACTAGAGTCCTTAGAGTATAGACTGGATGACGGCTTCTGAGAGATGTTTGGTTACATGAAGACTAACTGACCTTCAGGGTCCCTTCCAGGACAGCCACGGCCAAGGCCAAGGTTTCATGAGCCCAAAGGGCTGTGTGATTCCACTGGGAGGGCAAAGGTCTTTTCCTGCTAGCATGGATAGGGGAAGGAGGGAGGGAGAGGGACACAGGATGTGCCTTTGGGGAACACAGGCTAAAGATAAAACCCCAGAGTAAAGCACAAATTCTCAGTCTTCAACTTGGAAAACAGGAAAAAAACAAAAGGCCCCAGGTTCACTTCTCAGGCAATATAAAGAACTAGTGCCCACTTCTCTGCTTAGTAGAAACTGTCTTTTTTTTTTTTTTCATTGCAGATTCAACTAGAGTCAACTCTCCATTCCCAGTACTGAGCTAGAAAAGGAGGAATAGAAATCATCAAAATCTTTTTGGAGTTCATAATTAAAATTATAATAAATAGATTTTATATGGAGCTTCAACATTTGCAAAGAATTTTGTTGCATTTGCTCCTCATAATAAGCTTATGATATATGTGCTATTTACAGATAAGGAAATTGAAGCTAAGAGAGGTGGTGACATGCCCTGGATCACACTGTAAGTGTCTGAGAGCTGGGTTTGAACTGAGGTCTTCCTGACTTAAATGTCACCTAGCTGCCCAATAAAACAAAATCAAATAAAATAATGAAATATTAATACTAAAAGTACATTAAGATTGATAATAAGGGGCAGCTAGTAGTGCAGTAGATAGAGCACTAGCCCTGAAGTCAAGAGGACATGTTGTTCAAATCTGGTGTCAGACACTTAACACTTCCTAGCTGTATGACCCTGGGCAAGTCACTTAACCCCAATTGCTTCAGAAAAAAAAAGATAATAAAATGTCATTAAAATAAATATAATTTTCCTTTGTGGCTTTTGATTGCATCACATAAATTTGGGGGGTTTATTTTCTTGTCTGCTTATGCAATAGTAAATTCACCTTTCAGACTATGTTTTATTCAGGTGGCTGCATAAATCAGTGCATAATCTTTAATAACATATTAAGTGACTGACTAATGGAAAGAACTACCTACAATGCCCCAAGTTATGAGTTACATCTCTTAAGGTCTCCTAGCCTCAGTTTCCTTATTTGCAAAATGAGAGGATGGCTTCTTAAGTCCCTATCAGCTTTAAATCTATTTCTCCCTATTTTTTGCATGCACCAAGGACACATACAAGTAATCCATGTCTTCCATAAGCAAACCTGCCAATTGCCTCGGTTTCTCCGGATTTCCCCTACCGCAGATTAGGGTGGAATGTCTCTTTCCTCCTCCTTTCCGTTGCTGTACTTCAGTTAGCTTTCTCAGCCCTGCCTGCTTCAGTATGTAGGTACTGTTCAGCCCCTTCTTAGCTCCCAGAAACTGGGTGGCACATTTCCTAGGGCTGAGTGACCTCCAGAGCCTTCTCCACCCTCAATCACTCCAGGTTTTTCAACTGCAAACAAGCCACAGAAGCGGATAAGCCTAGATGTTTAGCTGTCTAGAGAATCCCAAAATAGCCTTCAGTGGGAGGATCCTAAACACAAGGTGAGCTTCTCTGGGAGAAGCAGAGCATATAGATGGAAATGGGGGGAGGGAGGGAGCAAGGAAGGAAGGAAAGAAAGCAATGCTGAAGCACTAAAGAGTTTGGGGGCTACACCCTGGTGTTTTTCCCCAATTCCTTTCTGATGATCCCTATAAAAAGTAAAGTCTGAGAGGGGACATCAAGTGCCCAAATTCCATAATCTGCTGGATGCCTAAGGCCTTCCCCTGCCTCTGTATGAGTCTGACCCTCACTCAAATCAAAAGAATACAGCAGCCCCCTATATCAGCGGACCCTCACTCAAATCAGAGAGATAAAACAGCCCCCTATGTGAACTGACTCTCACTCAAATCAGAAGCCCTTTCTCAGCCCTGGTTGCTCTTAGGGGGCTGGCTCTGTTAGAACCCATATATGGAGCCTGGATGGAACAGGGGATACAGGATATCTTGCTAATTCCTTCTGTATGTGAAGACTGGCCAACCCTAGTATTCTAATTGAAGTATATACTAAAGGCTTATATACTGATCTTCCTTTTGGGATGCTCTAAACTGGAAGTCAGGAAATTTGGGTTCTATTTCTAGCTATTTCCACTAACTAGCTGCGTACCTCATTCTATTCCCTTCCTTTCTATGGCCCCTAGTTTTCTTGTCTGTAAAATAAATGAGTTAGATTAGACAATCTCCAAGATCCCTGCTAGCCCCAACCTTCATGGGGTCAGTGATCCCTAGAGACTAGCCTTCTAGCAGCCAAGGCTCCAGGTGCCCCCTAAGAATGAGGTTGATTCTTCTTCCTAACCAGACCTATGGGAGCGTTCTAAACTTCAGTTAATGTGCTGGCAGCAGCTGGTGCTCTAAACTGATGGAAAATTACTTGTAGACATGAAAAAAAATACGCCTCCACTCTTTCAGACCTGCCTCTCCTTTCCTTGAGACTAGCGGAAGAGCTGGAAATGATGTGAGGGAGGGTGAAGGGGACTCAGCTCATGCCAGCTGGTGAAGTCTTGGCAAAAATCATTTTTATGTACCTGTGCTGCCTTTACTTTCCAATTTGTCTCACTAACAAACCTCTCCACTTCCCTTTCTATCTTCTCTTTTCCCAGTTCTTTTCCTTTCAATGGGTTCAAAGCTAAGGAATGTTAAGTGTTTTGATTCTCCTTAGAAGAAATCAGAGATTCCTTGGATTAAGCAATCCCAGACAATTGGAAGTTGTTTCAAAGAAGACGATCCATCCAGGTTTCAATAAATGGGTTGTAACTCTGAACAAATCATTAATTAATTTTAATTATTATTTTATTAATCATTCTCTCATCAGCAACATGGACATAACAATATTTGCACTATAAGTAAGCTCTTATAAGCGTTCCCCTCCTTTTCAATAAACCCATTGTTTTTTATTTTGTGAATCAATAAGCATTTATTAAGCACCTACCCGTGTCAGCCACTGTGCCAAGTACTGGATAAGATATATAGCAATTTCTAAGGGTGGGTGAGGGATCAAAATTATCTTTAATATGTACATGGAAATATCTTTGCTACAAATTTTATCACACAAATTAGGAAAAACTAAAAATATTGTCCTGGGATCTTAGCACAATTCCTCAAGAACAGAGTAGATAATATGGCTCAATTTAATAGACCTATTATGAGGAAAGAGTTTTGTAAATCTGAAAGTGCTATAGAAATGTGAAAAGCCAAAATGATCAATATTTACTTTTCCCTGAACTCTATTTTTCATTTCCCACCTCCATAATTTTGCACAGACTGTCTTATCCTCCATATCTGAAATATATTCCCTCTTTACCTCTAATTGTCAGATTTATTTTTCCCCTTAGAGCTATAGATACAAAATGTTCAATTTGTCTTCTTTTAAATTTTTCAAATAATAAATATGAAACTTAATTCAGTAAATACTAAAAAATAAAAAATAATTTAAAAAATAAACAAATACTTAGCACAACCCACTCACTTTACAGATGAGGAAACTAAGACCCAACAAAGTGAAATGACTTGCCCCAAAGCATCAGGTCTTGCAGATTCTATTCCCTCAGCAAAATGTAAGCTCCTTTAGGGCAGGGTCCCCTCCCCCTTTGCCTCTCTATACACAATGCCTATCAGAGGCTTAATAAATGCTTGTTGAATAGGAAAGAATTGGAATTAAAATGTTGCCAAAGAAGAGTGAGTTATATGATAGCCTTTTTCCTATAGTTAATCACCCATTCTTGTTTCTCCCAGCATTAACACACCAGGAAATTTTACCTGAGATTTAGCAAGATATTTCCTGCTGCAATAGAAACTTGACTCCTCTGTGTAAAGCACAATTGTGCCAAACAAGATGGAGAGGAATGGGGTCTGGACCTCTGATATAATTTTCTAGGGAACTCCCAAATGGACCAACTCCTTCCTTGAATGTAGGTCAGCCCCTTTTCTGCAAGTCTTGGAGGGTTTGGCTAGAACACTGAGAAGTAACATCCAGAGTCACACAGCCACTAGGTGTCAAATGGGACTTCATGATTCTGAAGGCTGTCTCTCTATCTGCCATACCTTATGCTCTCTTAGGATTCATTAAGAATGGGCTAGGAAACTGGAGTTGGAAGAAAAGGAGGAATGCTGTGTCAATGTCCTAGTTTTGGAGAAGAGCTCATAGGCAAATTTACTCTGGACCTCAGTTTCCTTTTTCTTTTTAATTTTTATTTAATAATTACTTTATATTGACAGAATCCATGCCAGGGTAATTTTTTTTTTACAACATTATCCCTTGCACTCGTTTCTGTGGACCTCAGTTTCCTTCCCTGTAATGGGAGAAGTTTGGAGCAGATGGTTTCTCCAGCTCTGATAGGATGGGGTTCTTTTGGACCCATGACAAAAATATGAGTTTTGAGTGTAGCTCATAGAGAGACTAAGGAGAGGGAGACTTTGGACCTTGGTTTCCTTACCTGTAATGGGAGAAGTTTGGAACAGATGGTCTCCCCAGCTCTGACAGGTGATGGGGTCTTTTTGGACCCATGGAAGTAGTATGAGCTTTGAGTGTGGCTCAGAGAGACTAGGGAGAGTGGACAATGGAAATGGGCTGTGTGGGATAGATGTTAAGGTATGCAGTCCCTCCAAGACATATTGCTTTTCAGATGGTTTGTTTAAGGGGAGTTGGGGGAAGTGGGAAAAGTCACACCAGCACTACCCAGACATTTAATGCAATTCAGAAGAGATTGAGAGGTCAGAATAGGAGGAAGGATGAGTTACCACTAAGAGATTGTAGTCTGGGGCTGCTGTTCTGATAAAGGGGAGAATGCTTCCTGTAGATCCAAAGATCACTGGACTGGAGTCCTCAATGGTGCAGCCCCCTGCTTCTAGGCAGGTCAGCATCCCAAAAATTCTTTAAGATCTGGAGAATGGAGAAAGGAACTTTCTTTGGGGATATCCTAAGAGCAAGTTGGGGACAGACCTGGATAGGGACTACACTGCTCCCCATGTCCATTTTCAAAAATTTAGGCATGTTGCTGCCAATGTTAATAAAATAAGTTAAATTAATAATCAATGATTTCAAAAAAAATGAAAGCACAAAAGTAGGGCTTTTATAGATCTAAAGCCTTTTCATTTACATCATTTTGTTTAAGTCTCACAATAGCCTAGAGGTGGAAGAGCCTGAGACAGGGATAGGAGATGGGAAAGACAGGAAGGATTCTAGGTAGTACAATGGGTAGGGTACCAGTCTTGGAATTATGGAGATCTGTGTTCAAATCCTTTCTCAGATATGTAATAGCTGTAAGACATTGGGCAATTCATTTAATCTGTCCACCTCAGTTTCCTCAGTTATGAAATAAGGATAATAATAGCACTCACTGTTCAGTGCTATTGTGAGAATCAAATTAGATAATGATTGTAAAGTGCTTAGCAAATCTTGAAATGCTACATAAATGGTAGCCATTATTATTTTTCTATTGTTCAGTCCGGTCTGACTCTGTGATCCCATTTGGGATTTTCTTGGCAAAGATAGTGTAACAGTTGGCCATTTCCCTCTCCAGTGGATTGAGGCAAAAAGGATTGAAGTGACTTGCTCAGGGTCAAACAACTAGTAAGTGCCTGAGGCTGAATTGGAGCTCAGGTCTTCTTGATTCTGGGCCAGCATTATCTATTGAATCATTTAGTTGCCCTAATCATTATTACATCATCATACCTATTTTTCAGATTAGGAAACTGAGACAATCATAATGAAAAGACCCAAAATGAATGGGATCTTTGAAATGAAAACCCAGGAATCAAGAGAAATATTGAATTTGATTTGATTTGATCAGACAGGAAAATCTATACAAAAAAAACAAATTTACAGAGATGAAGTGGTTCTTTAACCACTAAAACAGCTTAATAGTTCATTGTAACTAGAATTCAAACTGCTTCTCACAGATCCCAGAATCTAGAAATGCCTTGAAGGCAGGGATTGATTTCCTCTACTCCAAGCTCATAGGAGGAGTTTTAGATGAAATCTAGTCAATCTCTTCATTTTATAGATGAAAAACCTAAAAAATGAAAAAAAAAAAGAAAGGTCACACAGAAAAATGATAGATTAGAATTTGAAGCCAGATCACCTGATTCTAAGTTAATCATTAATCATAATCATAAGTTAATTATAATGATGCTGAATCCCATTTTCTCATTAGGATCAAAGCTCTCCAGGGAGCCATGGTTCCTAAATCAAATTGAGCTCTTCCCCAGCCTAGCTCATCAGACTGGGAGGGCTCTGAGGTCAAGAACTATATATGTATGTGTGTGTGTGTGTGTGTGTGTGTGTGTGTGTGTGTGTGTGTATGCAAGGGGTGGGGGGATGCATTGGAGACAATCATGCTGACTTAGCAGGGGCAGTGGTTAAATTTTCAGTGTGAGCATTTATGCTTCAGAAATCAAAAAATGCTACAAATCTGGGCTTGATTTATTGTTTCATTAATTCTCTAGACAAGAAAATAATAAAAAATGTTTGTAACAACTCAAAAGTGCATTGCACATACTTTTTTCTATATTTTCTGTAGGTTGTTAAACATTTGCCAACATACCACTGAATTGATATTTCCCTAAAAGACAAGTAGCTGTTTGAACACCGGGTCTCTCTCCACTCTCAGACTGGGAATCCCTGTAGAAGGGACTGCATCTCCTCCTCTTGGATTTCCAGAGTCCCTAAGACAGGGCCCCACACCCAGGGGTGGCTCAGGAGTTCACTAGCAGGTGGCAGTGGGGAAGGGAGATTTAGGATCTGCCTTTCATCTCTCCCCAGGTGGCAGCCCTACCCTTTGGCTCTGCATCTGGGCACAGCTGCCCATGTGGGCCCAAAGGACTACTCCAGCATGGTGGCCAAATCAGAGCTTGTTAGCTCCCTACATACCCAGCCCCAGGGCCCTCCTACCTTGCTCAGGCCCAGACCTGTTGGGGCTCCATGAGGCCCCAGTGGTAAGGGAGGAGAATAGCTCAATTTAGAAGAGTATTCTGGAATTGGGGGCCTATTCTAAGCCATGGAACTAAGGACAACCTGGGTAAGGGTTAAGAAAAAAGCCGGAGAGACCTATCTATCTGTGCCGGGATGCCTGCTGTGAGAACAAGTCAACACTCTGCTCCTGGGTGGCCTGGTCTCAATGGACAACCTCCCAGACCAACGTCCAGAGTTGAAACAGACAGCCATTGGGGATGTGAGCCATGGCCCACGGTGGACATTTTTTTGGCATCTCAAAGAAACCAAATTACCCTGTGTACTGGTTCCCACCCGCTGCAGGGGGCTGCCCTCATGCTTGCTGGGCCCCAGAAGGAGCTGCTGCCCCAACCATATGTAGTAATCAACTCCCGGAACCCTGGGGTGATCCAAATAAAGTAGGCTATAATCATGGAGTCCAAAATAGCCATGCTAGGGAGGACAGCCTGCTACCCCGCCACCTCCCAAATCCATCCCTTGCCAGGGGCCCCTTTCTCCAGCCCCAAAACATGTCTAGGGCTGAGGGGCCTGACTCAGGGGTTGATGGGTGCAGGCTAGCAAGCCACTTAGAGGGCACCTACCACTCCCACCAGGTCACCTTCAGAGTTCTGGGACAGAACAGGACAGCCAGAGTATTTCAGGCACAGACACAGGAGGCCCAAGACACGGAGCAGAGTATCCAGGAGCTCAGACCCTTCTTCCTTCCTCCTCCCTCACCCCTCAAGAAAAGTATCAGTAAAGGAAGGTTTTTTTCCCCAGAGCCCTTGGGAGATGAGATACTCAGCTGTGGTCTGGGGGAGAATGGTCTTAATAATAGCCCTTCCTTTGCTTACCACCTTCAATCCTCTCTCCAATTCTCTCTCTGATCTCTTCTCAGGTTCTCACCTCCCTGAGGGCAGGAAAAGTGTCTTATGCATCACAGTGAAGTTCTCCACACATCTCCTTCCCTCAGCTTCTGGTGCATCTCCTTCTCTAATTAATAATAATTATAATAACTAGCCTTTATATATTACTTTACTTACAAATACTATCTCATTCTATTCTCACAACAATCCTAGAAGGCTCTTACACCCCAATTTTACAGATAAGGAAACTGAGGCAGACAGAGGTCAACTATGCTCACACAACTAACGTGCCTGAGGCTAGATTTGAATTTAGGTCTTTTTGACTCTAGGTCCAGGACTCTATACATTACACAACCTACCTGCCTTGTATTTAATTTTATATATACTTTGTATATCTTTATAAGTCTACTTTGATAGAATGTAAGTTTATTGAGGGAAAAGGACTGTTTCATTTCCATCTTTATATTCCTAACTCTTAGCACAAGACTTGGCACATGATAGGTGCTTAATAAATGCTTGTTAATTGATAGAAAAGAGTTCTGCTTTTGTAATAACAGAATCTTAGGATTGGAAGGTACATCAGCTTTCAGGATAGGGACTGTCTGCTTGTATTTGTATGCCTAGAACTTCACACAGTAATTGGCATATAGTATATAATAAATGCTTATTGATTGAATGATTGATAGCATAGGAATATGAGTTCA